>NC_079211.1:128389773-128689773 GCF_029633865.1 Lampris incognitus
CTTAAAATATAATAGTTAAGTTTATGGATGACACCACAGTCTTAGGCCGTATCACCAACAATGATGAGATGGCCTACGGGGACGAGATTCAACACCTCACATCATGGTGCACCACCAACAATATTGTCCTCAATGTGCAGAAGACGAAGGAGCTGATTGTGGACTTCAGGAGGTCTAGAAGCTGCAGCCACTCCCCCATACACATCAGTGGGGTGGAAGTGGAGCATGTCTCCAGCTTTAAATTCCTTGCAGTCCACATCAGTGAGGACTCTCCTGGACAACAAACACCCAGGCCCTTGTGAAAAAGGCCCAACAATGTCTGCATTTCCTGAGGAGGCTGAGGAGCGCCCATCTATCCCCCAAAATTCTCACCTACTTCTACCCCTGCACCATAGAGAGCATCCTGACCAGCTGCATCTCAGTGTGGTACGGCAACTGCACATCTGTAGACCAGAAAGCTCTGTAGCAGGTCGTCAAAGTGGCCCAGCATATCACCGGTAGCCAGCTCCCAGCCATTAAAACACATTTATCACAAACGCTGCCTTTGAAGAGGTCTCAGCATCAGCAGAGATCCCACCCACCCCAACCATGGACTGTTCTCCCCCCTGCGCTCTGGGAGGCACTACAGGAGCCTCAGAAACCGCACTACCAGGCTCAAAAACAGCTTCTTTCCCCAAGATATTATCCACTTGAACCTGGCTAGCCACTGAATGTCTGTTAATATGTTTATAATCATGCTCTTTTCTTTTTTTTTACTTTATCTTTAGCTTTTAATCTTCATCTGTATATATCTTTGTTACGGCCCTAGTGCTGTGTCTGTAATTTTCCCTCTCCAGGTGATGCCCCGCCTCCTGTGGAGCTGCTGATTGAGCCCAGGTGACCCCAATTCCTCATCAGCTGGGTATATAACTTGGAGAGGGACACCCAACAGCGCCAGTGGGCCATTGTTGGTAGCAGTGTGTGGCGAGAGACGGCCAGTGGGCCACTGTTGCCAACCAGAGAGCAAGCTCTTGTGTATTTACTCCTTGAGAAGGAGGGTGAAGCTAATTAGTGTCCTTGTTTTGGTTTGATCTGAGTCTTTGTTAAAGCCTGGTTAGTTAAGGGCCAGCATCTTTAGTTGCCTGTTTATCTTATAGTTTGACTATAGGGTCTTTTCGTTAATAAATCTGGTTTTACACCTGGTTCCGCCTCCCACTTTTCTTACCCCCCCCCCCGGGTTACTTTTATTTTCTTTGTTACTTCCCCTCATCCCCTGGACCTTTAACGGCGAACGTAACAATTGGGGGCTCGTCCGGGATAATTTTCTTTGAATAAGACAGTAAGGAGGTGGATATCTGTTGTGTGTTAATTGTTGCTGTGTGCAGCTTGTCTCCAGTGGCGGGTACGGTAAATATTGTAAATTCGTTCGGTGTTTCGGACAGCTTCCCTGGTTAGAATAGGGGAGTGTCCAGCTGGACTGTGTCCAGTCCTTCCATCGGACACTCTTGTTATTTTGCCTTTCTTGTTTTAGGAGTAATCTTGGTTGGGGACAACACTCCCTGGCGGGGGTAGGCTTTTCGGGGCTCAGGCCGCCGAAGTTCAGCCTTTAAAGCCGCCCCGAGCCCGGCACGCTCCGAGAAGACAGATAGGCGAAGCTTCAACCAGGTAGGAACGGGGGAAGTTTGTTTGTTGGGCTAGCCATATGTCTAATTTCAGCTTGCCGTAATTTGCCACTGGTGGATGTGACCTTTTGAAGGTGTGCGGTTGAGTGGTGGTAGCTGAGGCCCGTACGTGGTGTTCTCAACTATGGCTACGTTTGATTTGTGTGAATTTACAGCTAATCCTACATGAGCTCAGCTGGATGATTGTAGGAAAAAAGAGCTGTGTGATATTGCGGTGCATTATGGCATCTCATCTCAGGTCCTCTTTCTAAAAGGGACCTGAAAGCTGCGCTTATAGATGCGCTAATTGTTGGAGGGGTTCTTAGCTTACCGGCGCCTCGTAGTGAAGCCGCATTGTTCTCGGCTGTCAGCCGCTCTGATTCTCCGGCAGAAGAGCCGGCTGAGCAAATACCAATTAGTTTTACTCCGGGTTCCCGTGGTGTGACAGAGAAGAAACCGGTTACCCTACCCCCCTTTGAACCTTTCTCCGTAGAGTCCATGCCTGGTTCTAAACTGGATGTGCGGTTAAAAGTCCGTCTTGCTCGTCTCCAGTTGGAAAAAGAGGAAAGGGAAAAGGAGAGGGAACTTCAGCTTCGTAGGGAGTTGGAGTTGAGGAAATTGGAGGCAGAGACAGCCGTCAAAATGCGACAGTTGGAGCTGCAGTTAGGACCTGGCTCGGCTGTTACGAGTGAGTTGCCGACACCAAGCTCTACCGCCGCTTTTGATGTGAGCAAAAACATCACGTTGGTCCCTGTGTTCCGTGAGGCCGAAGTTGAAACCTACTTTGGTGCGTTTGAGCGCATAGCCGCAACATTGAGCTGGCCGCAGGATGCCTGGGGTATATTGCTGCAGTGTAAGCTAACTGGGAAAGCTCTGGAAGCTTGTGCCTCACTTCCCGCCGCGGATAGCATTGTCTATGGAAAAACTCAAAGGTGCCATTTTGCGGGCATATGAGTTGGTGCCAGAGGTGTACCGACAATGTTTCAGAGGCCTCAGGAAAAGCCCAAGTCAGATGTATACTGACTTCGCGCGGGGAAAAAGCCTTCTCTTTGAATGATGGTGTTCAGCTTGCAAGGTCCACGACTTGGCGTCCTTAAAAGAGCTGATAGTGTTGGAGGATTTTAAAAACTGTGTGCCTGACCGCATTGTCACTTATTTGAATGAACAAAAAGTGTCCACTCTGCATCAGGCAGCAGTGTTGGCAGACGAGTTCGCGCTAACGCATAAAAGCGTTTTTGTGTCGCGTAATATTTCTTCCCCCGGCGGCGGCGGCTCACGAAATCCTAACCTGCATGTTATCCAAACGTCGCGTGTCGGTACCCCTCCAAATCCTGGGGTGGAGAAACAATGTTTTTTTTGTCATAAGTCTGGACATGTGGTGGCAGATTGTGAGGCCTTGAAACGGAAGCAGCAGGCAGCTGCCCCGAGACAGCCAAAAGGGGTGGGGTTGATAAAAACGATGTCCACGTTCCCCCTTAACCAACCTTCCCTTGCCGAGGGGCCAGATGAGTGTTTCGGCCCTTTCATCTCTGAAGGGTTTGTATCGCTCACCGGCAGAGCCGAAGATCAATGTCCAGTTACTATCCTGAGAGATACTGGTGGTTCCCAATCATTCATTCGCGCTACTGTCTTGCCTTTGACCAAAGACTCTGCCTGTGATGCGAGTGCTGTTGTGAGAGGAATTGGAATGAGTTTTGTGCCTGCACCGCTTCATCGTGTCCATGTGAAATCGAAACTCGTTAGTGGTTTGTTTCCCGTAGCTGTTCGCGCCTCTTTACCAATCGGCGGTGGTGATTTCATCATGGGGAACGACATAGCTGGAAAGTATACCCCACACCTGAGGTCATGGATTTTCCCTTGTCTGTGACAGAGTCTGATTACTTGGCAAAGAAACATCCTGACGTGTTTGGGATCTGTGCATTAACTAGAGCTCAGGCCCAGAAACGGCCAAAAGAGGTTGATCTGGCTGATTCGGTGTTTGTTTCAGCCTTGTCTGAGAATAAGTTATCCTCTGTTGGTGAGTCAGCGAGTGATGGGCCCACAAGAATGCAAGGACGGACGCTGCTCCAAATGTGACTCTGCCACTAACACAGGAAGCATTCATCCAAGCCCAAAAGAGTGACCCTTCTCTGGCGAAGTGTTTTTCTTCTGTTGTGAAAGGTGTCGATAGGTGTAGAAGAAACCACTCATATTCACTAGATGATGGTTTGCTGGTGCGCACGTGGGTTCCACGGGGGGTAGCTGACTTGGGAGAAGACTGGAGTTCAGTTCATCAGCTTGTAGTTCCAGTTGGCTATAGGCAACATGTGCTGACCTTAGCGCATGAACACCTGTGGTCGGGTCATCTGGGTATAACCAAGACTTACGACCGTGTTCTAAAGCATTTCTTTTGGCCAGGACTGAAAGCTGACGTTGCACATTTTTGCAAAATGTGTCACACTTGCCAGCTTGCAGGCAAGCCAAATCAAAAAATTCCCTCGGCCCCTTTGCATCCAGTTCCAGCTGTTGGCCCCACCCCCTTTGAACATGTTATTGTAGACTGTGTTGGCCCCCTACCGAGGACTAAGTCTGGTAACCAGTTCCTACTGACTGTAATGTGTGTTTCGACCCGGTTTCCTGAAGCAGTTCCACTAAGGAAGATTACCGCTTCCGCCGTTAGTATAGCTCTAAGTTCTTTACAACTTTTGCGTTACCACGTGTTGTACAGACCGATCAGGGCACAAACTTTCTAAGACCTTCAAACAAACACTGCAGTCTTTGGGCATATCACACGCAGTGAGTAGCGCGTACCATCCAGAGTCACAGGGTGCGCTAGAACGCTGGCACCAAACTCTTAAGTCCATGTTGCAGAAGTACTGTTATGAGACAGGGAAAGATTGGGATGAAGGTTTGCCGTTCATGCTTTTTGCCATCCGTGACGCAAAGCAAGAGTCTCTGGGGTTTAGTCCGGCTGAACTCATTTTTGGCCATAATATGCGTGGTCCGTTAAAGGTGTTACAGGAGCAGTTCATGTCTAATTTGTGCTCCCAGTCTGTGCTGGATTTGGTTTCCCAGTGCAGAGCACGACTGCATAATGCAACATTACTGGCGAGGGAAGCCCTGTCCGCCTCCCAGGATAACATGAAGAAACGATTTGACCGTAAAGCAGTGGCGCGTCAGTTCCATCCCGGTGACCAAGTACTCGTCCTATTGCCGGTGCCTGGATCTGCCTTCACTGCATGATTTTTGGGTCCATATGTGGTGGAAAGAAAAGTGTCTGATACAGACTATATTATTCTCACTCCTGAGCGTAGGAGGAAAACACGGTTGTGTCATGTCAACATGCTTAAACCTTACGTTCCCGGGAATACTCCTGGGGTGACACAGGCGAGTCCCGAAACGTCTGCTTCCTTAGTATGTGTGGGTGTCTTACCTGATGATGGACTCCACCTGCCCTCTGGTGGCCAACAGAGTGGTAGGCTGACCATCTCTGAGTTTCTATCTGATGTTAACTCCCACCTGTCGTACCTCCCTGTGGAGCAGCGAAGTGACGTCCTCGGTCTATTTCGCACCTTTCTCCACTTTGTTTGGGGATGTGCCGTCCTGTACTAGTGTCTTACAGCATGACATAGACGTTGGTAATGCTGTGCCCATCAAACAGCATTCCTACCGTTGTTCTACTGAGAAACGCGAGGTAATGAAAGCAGAAGTTGATTATTTGATTAAGAATAGTTTAGCAGTGCCTAGTCACAGTCCTTGGAGTTCCCCGTGTCTGTTGGCTCTCAAAGCTGACGGGACACCCCGTTTCTGCACTGACTTTCGGAAGGTGAATGCAGTTACGGTGCCAGACTCTTTTCCTTTGCCCCGCATGGAAGATTGTATTGATAATATCGGCCCCGCTACTGTTATCACTAAACTAGATCTCCAAAAAGGATATTGGCAAGTTCCATTAACCTCCAGAGCATCAGAGATCTCGGCTTTTGTGACCCCTGACCACTTCATGCAATATACTGTAATGGCATTTGGCTTGAAAAACGCTCCTGCTACGTTTCAGCGTTTGATACATAGGGTGTTAGGTGATGTCCCCCATTGCAACGTGTACCTCGATGATGTAGTCGTGTACTCAAATAATTGGACAGACCATGTGTCTAGCCTGAAAACTGTGTTTAAAAGGCTCAAGGATGCAAACCTAACACTCAATCTCTCAAAGTGTGAGTTTGGCAAAGCCACTGTTACTTACCTGGGTAAGCAGGTGGGTCATGGGCAAATCCGACCGGTAGATGCAAAAATCACTGCGGTATTAAACTACCCAAACCTAAAGTTTGTATTTAGAAGAGGGGGTGTTACGGCCTTTGTGCCGTGTGTTGTGTATGTGATTACCCTCTCATTTATACAAACCTAGGGTTTGTACTTATGGGAGGGGGTGTTACGGCCCTAGTGCTGTGTCTGTAATTTTCCCTCTCCAGGTGATGCCCCGCCTCCTGTGGAGCTGCTGATTGAGCCCAGGTGACCCCAATTCCTCATCAGCTGGGTATATAACTTGGAGAGGGACACCTATAAGTGCCAGTGGGCCACTGTTGGTAGCAGTGTGTGGAGAGAGACAGCCAGTGGGCCACTGTTGCCAACCAGAGAGCAAGCTCTTGTGTATTTACTCCTTGAGAAGGAGGGGGAAGCTAATTAGTGTCCTTGTTTTGGTTTGATCTGAGTCTTTGTTAAAGCCTGGTTAGTTAAGGGCCAGCATCTTTAGTTGCCTGTTTATCTTATAGTTTGACTAAAGGGTCTTTTCGTTAATAAATCTGTTTTTACACCTGGTTCCGCCTCCCACCTTTCTTACCCCCCCCCCTGGATACTTTTATTTTCTTTGTTACTTCCCCTCATCCCCTGGACCTTTTTAACGGGGAACGTAACAATCTTACACTATGTTTGTCTGTCTGTCTTGCACTGTTTGGTGAAGCCGCAGCCCTCATTTCATTTTTACGTGCCTGCATATTGTTTAATAATAAATAAATTGAATTGAAAAGAAAAAGTTCCTGTGTGGCATTCCTCCGGGTGCTTCGGTTTCCTCCCACAGTCCAAAGATGTAGGGCATGTGAATCGGCTGTACTAAATTGTCCCTAGGTGTGAATGTGTCTGTGTGTCGGCCCTGTGATGGCCTGGCGGCCTGTCCAGGGTGTCTCCCCGCCTGCCGCCTAGTGACTGCTGGGATAGGCTCCAGCATCCCTGCGACCCTGAGAGCAGGATAAGCAGTCTGGATAATGGATGGATGGATGAATTGAAAAGAGCCCTTCGGTAGCTGCATCCACGACTGAGCAGCGCTCTTTAGGATCCACTCTGCTCACCCCACCTGGGGAAGGGGCTAGAAAAGGTGCCCTAAAAATAGCCTACTTCAAACCTTTTGGCTAGAGGGATCCTCACATGCGGTCAGAAACATGAACTTTGGAGCCTGGAATGTACACACACTGATGGATAGTGCAACCAGTGACAGACCGGAGAGGAGAACCGCGATCATCGCTAATGAACTGACGAGGTGCCGGATTCACATGGCTGCCCTTTCTGAAATCTGACAGGCAGACGAAGGACAACTGAAGGCGGAGAAGGGTGGCTACACTTTCTTCTGGAAAGGAAAAGCTGCGGATGAGCCCAGTATACATGGTGTTGGATTTGCTATCAGGAACCAGATCATCAGCCACCTGTCTGAGCTTTCTGAGGGGATCAGTGAGTGTCTCATGACCATCCATCTAGTGCTTGCCAAGAACCAGATGGCAACGGTTGTGAGTGCCTATGTCCCTACTTTAGACCCTGAAGAGGAAGTAAAAGAGACTTTCTATGCCTGCTTAGATAAGACACTGTCAAGGATCTCTCCTAGGAGACTTCAATGCCAGGGTTGGCTGGGATCAACACCTCTGGAAGGGCACTATAGGAAAGGAAGGCATCAGGAACATCAACTACAATAGAGTTCTGCTTCTTAGCAAATGTGCTCGGTATCACTAACACCCTGCTTCACCAGAAAAACAAATTTAAGACATCTTGGAGACACCCTTGCTCCAAACAGTGGCATCTCCTTGACTATATCATTGTATGAACCAGGGACCACTGTGACATGAACATCATGAGGGCCATGATCGATGCAGATGACTGCTGGACAGATCATCGCCTCATCTATTCCATGATGTCCATCAAAATCAAGAGGAAGAGGAGGGTTGAAAAGAAGCAGATCTGGCCAAGATTGAACCTTGAATGAAACTGCCACCTAGCAGCGACTTCGAGCCTCTCTTGGGGAAACCTTTCAAGGGGAATATCCTGATGACACTGAGAAGCAATGGAGCCTGCTCAAATCCACCATCCTCGACACCTGCAAAACCACCCTTCAATACAAGTCCAGAAGACACCAGGACTGGTTTGATGAGAGAGATAGAGCAGCTCATCTCCAAGAAAAAGAAAGCCTTTTGTGCCTGGTAAAATTATGTAACCTGCAAGGCTAAAACAGTGGCTCACTCCAGAGCCAAGGTGGACATCCAGAGATAGGTGAGGGAGCTTAAAAACTCTTGGTGGACAGAAAAGGCTCTGGAAATCCAGCAACTGGCAGACTTGGGCGACACAAGAGGCTTTTCAGTGCTACTAAGGCCATCTATGGTCCAAGTAATCACGGCTTAAACCCCCTGCACTCTAAGGACAGGTAGGAGCTGCTGAAGGATGAGTCCGTTAATGCTCGATGGAAGGAGCACTTCCAGGAACTCCTCAACCACAACAGCACAGCTGAACCAGACATTGCCAGCCACATGTCCCAGAGTCCCATCAGAGAAGACTTTAGGGAACCTCTCACCATGACAGAGTTTCAAGATGCCATCAGAAGCCTTAAGAACCAAAAGGCAACCGGTCCAGATGGGATCCCAGTTGACATCTTAAGGGAAGGTGGACCAGAGCTCCTGTACCACATCCACGCCCTCCTCCTCAAGGTCTGGGGAAAAAAAATAACTTCCCTCAGAGCTCAGTGATGCTCTAATAGTGGTCATATTCAAGAAAAGAGACAAGGTGGAATGTGGAAATTACAGGGGCATCTCACTCCTGTCAACAACAGGCAAAGTCCTCGTTCGCATCCTCGCAAACCAACTGCTACCACTGGCTGAGGAAGTATTCCCAGAATCTCAGGGTGGCTTCTGCCCATCTAGAGGTAAAGCAGACATGATATTTACAGCATGCCAACTTCAGGAAAAATGCCATGAACAAAGACATGTACATGGCTTTCATAGACCTGACAAAGGCCTTTGACTCAGTAGACTGCCAGGCTCTGTGGAACATACTATCAAGCTATGGCTGCCCTGACAAATACATCAGAATATTGAGGCTTCTACATGATGGCATGTCAGTCACGGTGCTCAGCAACAGCAGGTCTGAGTCAGAGCCCTGTGGAAACAGGGTTCAAACAGGGACGCATCAACACACCCACCCTCTTTGCCATCTTTATTGCTGCCATACTTCACCTCATTGGCAAAGATCTGCCACAGGGGGTCCCAATCCTATACAGAACTGACAGCAGGCTCTTCAACCTTAATAGGTTTAAGCTCAAGAGCAAAGTCTGCAACATGACCAACATAAAGCTTCAGTATACAGATGACAATGCCATCGCAGCACCGCAGAAGATCTCAAGGACATTCTGAATGCCTTTACCAAGGCATAGAGAGCCCTGGGTCTAGCATTAAATGTCAAAGACCCAGACCCAGATCAACCTCCACCCAACCAGCCATCTACCCAGCCCATCATAAAAGTGGACAATAAAATTTTTGAAAATGTCAATCACTTCCCCTTCCTTGGCAGCCTTCTCTCCTCAACAGCTGACATTGACTCTGAGGTCAACCATTGCCTGAGTTGTGTCAGTGGCACTTACACCAGACTCAGGAAAAGAGTCTTTGAAGACCGAGACCTAAAGGCCCAAACAAAAAGCCTGGTCTACAGAGCTGTTGTTCTCCCCACCCTGCTGTATGGAGCAGAGTCATGGACCACCTACAGCAGGCACCTGAGAGCCCTGGAACAATACTACCAAAGATCCTTATGAAAGATCCTGAGGATCAGCTGAAAGGACAGATGCATCAACATCAGTGTTCTGGAAGAAGCCAACGTGACTAGCATCACCACCATAATAATGCAGGACCAACTGGAAGGGCTGTCATCTGCATGTCCAACCCACGTCTCCCCAAATAGATCCTGTACTCCCAGCTGAAGGAAGGTCAGCGAGCTCTTGGTGGGCACAAATAATGTTTCAAAGACAATATCAAGACCAGTCTGAAGAAATTAAACATCACATCGAGCAACTGGGAATACATTGCACTGGATTGTTGCACCTGGAAGATATCTGTGCAGGAAGGAGCTGCATGTCATGAAATGGAACTCTACTGTGCCGCAGAGAGAAAGCAACAGCACCACAAGGAGAGAGAGAAAAAAGGCTCAACCACCACTACCCCCCCCTTTCCACACTGCACCAAAGTATGTGGATCGTAGATCAGTCTCAACAGCCATCTGAAGACCCACAGATAGACAACCCAACGGAGAGGACAGTCATACTCACTTCGAGTGACCGCCAATGATGATGATGATGCTATATAAGCAAACAACTATAATAAAAACAACAACTTAAATTTATACAGCGCCTTTTAAGGGACCCAAGGACACTTTACACAGTATTAAAAACAAATTGCTTATTTTATAATAGCTGACTAATACGTATACCCCCATGTGTTTACTGCTATTTTTCTGAACTAAATAAAGAACTCATGAGAATGGGTTGATACCTTGACCTCGTGTGTGGGCTTCACTTCAAACCTTGCATCACTATTCAATATAAATTGGCACTATCGTCAGTGCGGCTCAAGTCAGCAAATGTCCTTGGAGAACTATCTTCCCTAGTTTGCTTAAGAACAAGCTGTAGAAGAACGCAAACACAATATTAAATTTTAAAGATGACCTGTGTTGCAAAATCACTAAACAATTCTCCTAGTTCTTTCAATTTTTAAAAAGTACATAGACACCATAGGATATGGCCCCATTTATTTATGCTACTATTTAAACATTTACAGTGTAAGATTTTTACTTCAGTCTAGCCTATATTTGACCCCATGGGTGTAGTGATAATTTTGTGGAATGAACCTCCGTCCAGTTCTCTCCCCATTTAGTTTGTTATTGTGGCTATATTCAGCTCACTGCTATGGTATATCGGAACATAAATTTTCTCCTTCTTTGAAGCCCATCCCTCTTCTATAAGTATTGAAGAGTGAGTAAGCACTCGTTTTTATCCAGTCTGTTTGTTCACATTCATAAACATGATATAAGGGAGTGTGGATGTGGAGGACAATGATAGTGGTGTTCATGTATAAAGGATAAAAAGGGGTGTAGATGTAAAGGACAGTGATAGTGGTGTCCATGTATAAAGGATAATAAAGAGGTTTAGATGTAGAGGACAGTGATGTGTGGTGGTGGGTGTGGGTTAGACTGAAGGTGGCAGTGTTATAGTTGAACATCTCATCCCAGATTCTCTCAAGTCTTCCCAGAAAGTTTAGTTGGCTAACGCCAGCATGTCACCTTTCTACTTACCTCATATTTTACTAGTCTAAAATGCTGGACCCCACTTGGGCTGTCTATATGTCACATGGACCTCAGTGTCTTTGATGCCAATTCAGAGGGGGTTAATAAAAATTAAAAAACAGAAAGGAAGTTCAGTTTCTTGAAACAGTAACTCCCTGAAAAGAGTTACTATAAATAATTCTGAAGTTGAATCTATTTGATGGTCACATATGTGCACTCAAATTAAGCTGATTTTAATGCCCAGTGACTTCATTCTGAAGCTCAGAATTTGCTGTTGTTAGAAATGTTCCAAATGGGTGTGTTTGTAGATCACCATTTTTACGGCCTTCCATTGTGGGGCGGAACTTCCCTTTAACATCTACAAGAACGTCAGACCTGTTTGAGTGACGGACCGGAAACCGGCGTGAGGTTGTGGAATGAGCTTACCATAGGAGTTAAGGGAGAGTTTGTTTATATTTTCCTCCTGTCCCCCGAAAGACCTGGTGTGTTCATGTGTGTCCAGAGAAATAAGCGTGCACACACACACACTCACACACTAACACACACACACACACACACACACACACACACACACACACACACACACCACTACTTGTCAATAAACCTCGTTGAAGATAACATCTTTGCATTCTTGCTGATGCACCACAGTGGTCACATACTCCCAACTAGCTACAGTTACAGTCCAAGCGATCAATCTTCCAGTACAGCTGTGAATGTTTTGATGCATGCTCAATAATCCAGGTAAGAAAATCAAAGAAGGTTGAATTAGTTCATCTGGATACAACGTTGTATCCAGATGAACTAATTCAACCTTCTTTGATTGCTGTGTAGAGTAACCCTCCTATTACAAGTTTACATCTGCAACCTAAGACCCTTCCAACATCATTGATTACCCATGTCAACAATCCATATTATTAGAAAACAAAAATTGCATTTATTTAAAACAAATAATATGCCAATAGCTAGGGTTTGAACTTGTTTAAAAATGGTCTTTGCTTTCTGGAGGCAAAGCAGGCTCATACCAGTTACAAAAAGCAAAGCTTACAAAGAAAGCCAAATACTAGCCAAGGACATGGTGCTGTCCCTTTCAGGGACACACAAAACTGTCTTTAAAAACTGAACTGAAGGACCTTTTTTTTTTTTTTACCTGAAGGAAGGAATTACAACAGACCAATTTTCGATGACTCACTTCTTTCCTTATGGCGAGGTGATGCAGTCAAGATTTCTTCTGTGGTCTTGATTTGCCTTCATCTGGAGCTTGTTGCACAAATGAATGTTAGACTGGTTTATAGAGTTAGACCAGTCTTAAGTGCACAAAAACAGAGGCTGACTAATTTTAAGGCTAAAAAGTTAGCCACCCTACTGCAAGGCTAGCTCACAACTAAGAGCTGTGTTTCCATGGTAACAATCACTGACACCTGACAAAAAGAGGAGAACATGGCTCATGATTTGTGGTTTGTTACCAACATTATGGAGTGAGCAATGGGAAGGGGAAGTGTTTTAAGAGACCTTTTTTAGAGACATTGCTATATTTATCAATGCATTTTCCTAACAAAATGTCCTTGTAAGAGTTGAATCCGTCTAGAAGGCATACATTTTCTGCTGGAGTGAATGGAGCTGAGCGGCTCAAAGGGGTTGCTTTGTCGACCATGTTTCTTAGTTTGAAAAGAATCTTCCTTAAGCCAGGATAGCGAATTTGCCCTACTTAGGAGCAATTACACAGCTTTGTGCAACAAGTTAGACGTCTGTCTGAAGTCTGACTATGTGCTCAATCTAAACTTTGGTTTAGATTGAGCACAAAGATTGAGTCTGTCTTTATGCAATCAGCTCCTGGACTCAAAATGTAAGTAAATGCAATCAAACTATGTGCACTATGGCGCATTACTTATCATTTGAAACTAATAAAGGATCAGATGGCATTGTTGATTCATACAGCTGCAAGTTGTCAAATTCATATGTTCAATGGACAAGCCAAGAGAGCCAATTTCCTTGCCAGAGGACTGCTGTGGCTCACAGGATGGCACAGGATGAAGTGGAGTAGACAACATTTTTGCTTTAACTTATCATTATGAAGTAAAAGTTGATTGCACAGTGTAATGGCTATAGAATAATGACACCATTAGATTTAGTGTCTATAAGCCTCGCTTTCACTGTACGATTCTGTCTGCCACCGGGCACGATTTTTCCCGGCAAATCGATTTACAGTGCATTAAGTGCGTCAACCACCCAGTAGCGGGTTAGGCAATGGCGGGCGGTGGAATAACCTAAGTAACTGCGGAAATTCTACCCGGCAAAAAAAACAAAAACAAAAACACCCAGTTACCGGAGGAGGCAAAGAAGGCAAAGGGGGAGAGTGATAGAAGACGAGATAAAATAGAGTGAACCTCGGACGGGCATTCACTCGATGGAGAGAGCTCCCGGACTTGAGAGGCCACTTGCCACTTCAGTCAGTAAGTCACGCGACCTGCCTACTTATTAATGCTACTGGATGTTTTACTCTGCTTTTATCGTAGCACTGAGATCAGGGTTTCTAGTTCAAATCGGGATTCTTACAGTTGTTTCTTGCTTTGGACAGTAGGCAGGCTGCTATTAGTTAGCCGTGTTGCTAATGCTACGACTAGCTAACGCTAACAGCCAGATAACAAACCAGTAGCTACTGGTCCTAGATTCCTTGTAGCCCCGATCTCAGTGCGATGATAAAGGCAGTTTGTTTCAACAAACCATGTTGCTAAAAGCCAGAAACGGACATCCATGATCCATTGTCCGTTTGATAATAAAAGGAACACGTTTTCTTGCGGTGGCCTTTTGAAATTAGCAGTGAAAGTTACTATATTCTGTTATCATCAAGGAGTTGATAAGCAGACAGATTGTTGAATATTTCAAGATGCCTCCAGGTAAAGTTAGGTAAACTGTCAACGTGTGTGTACAATTCTAATGTTATTACTATGCAATGCATATCGTTACAATTGCCAGTAGTTCCGAAATTTACAATAAAATGGTGAACATTTAATTTTACCTCTTCAGCGAACATGCTTCTTCACGGAAACGTATAAACAAATGCACGTAGCTATGTGCTGTGTTGTTGGGAGTTGCTAGGTTTTGAGGAAAACCGAAATCGATTGTTTGCGACAGCAAACAATGACAATACCGCTTGGAAATGCTGTGGGGGGGGGTGGTGAAAAGTTGTCTACTTCCTGGTGCCTTCCAGTTATGTTGTAAATACTGTGTTTAAACCGGCAGTACGTAATTGTTGTCTCCCCCTTCTGGCAGTGAGAGTAATTGTTTCTCTTCTTTCAGCGTTCTCCAACAAGGAAAGGCTACACCAATGGTTATCCTTGTCTGTGAATGTTTTCATTCATCCAGGTCATGGTTATCGAAAGGAATTGAATCAAGTGCAACTGGACTTGGTATATATCCGTGAAGACGTGTCGCCTCTCATCCAAGAGGCTTCCTCAGTTCATGCCTTTCTTACTAGACCAAGCTACTCTGACTGGCTGGTGATGAAACTCAGATATTTATCCTCTTTGGAGTCGTTATCAGAGCTATTGATGTGCATGGCTCTTTGTGATCCGATGTTAAGCAGCGACGGTCGTGTGGGGTGTTAGTTTCGACTTCGTTAGTGCTCCATTCAATGGTCATGAGTCGTTGGAGCCGTTAGTGACCAACTGTTGTTCTTGGAGGCTAAGCTTCTTGAGTCTCCTGGGTAGAGATGAAAGGACGGCGTTGTAAGTGGGAGATAGGTGGTGTCGCAGACCTCCTCCTCTGTTGAGGGATGGTTTTCCAGTTTTGCATAGATGGCTTCCTTCACCCCTCTTTCAAACCATCTATCTTCCCTGTCCAAAATGTGTACGTTGCTGTCCTCGAAGGAGTGTGTCTTATCCTTTAGGTGTAGATAAACTGCTGAGTCTTGTCCTGAGGAGTTTGGCCTTCTGTGTTGGGCCATCCATTTTTTGTAGTGGTTGTTTGGTTTCTCCTATGTATAGGTAAGTGCAATCCTCATTGCATTGTACAGCATACATCAGATTGCTTTTTTGGGTGTGTGGTACACGGTCTTTGGGATGAAGCAGTCTTTGTCGGAGTTTGTTGCTGGGTTTGAAGTATACCGGGATGCGGTGTTTGTTAAAAATTCTCCTGAGTTTCTCGGAGACCCCAGAAACATACGGGATGACTGTGCTCTTCCTTCTGTTCCTTTTCTCCTCATCGCTCACCCGGTTGGTCTTTTTGGAACATGTTGCAGTTTTCACAAAGGTCCAGCTGGGGTAGCCACAGGTTTTTAAAGCTCCCTTCAGGTGTTTGTGTTCTTCCTGTTGGGCCTGAGTGCTGCTGGGCACATTGTCAGCTCTGTTTTGCAGAGTTCTGATGATGCCCAGTTTGTGTTCCAGAGGGTGGTGTGAGTCGAAAAGTAGATATTGGTCTGTGTGTGTAGGCTTCCTGTAAACCCCAATGTGGAGGCTCCTGTCTTCCCTAATGTGGACGTCACAGTCCAAGAAGGGCAAACTGTTGTTCTTTACGTCTTCCTTTGTGAACTTAATGTTCTTGTCCACTGAGTTAATGTGTTTGGTAAACGCTTGCACCTCTTGTGTTTGGATTTTGACCCATGTGTCGTCCACATATCTGAACCAGTGGCTCGGACGTGTTCCTCTGACGGAGTTCAGGGCCCTGTGTTCCACCTCTTCCATATATAAGTTGGCCACAATGGGAGATACTGGTGAGCCCATTGCACAGCCGTGTTTCTGTCTGTAAAACTGGCCCCTGAATTGGAAATATGTTGTGTTCAGGCAAAGGTCCAGTAGTTGGCAAATCTGGTCTGGGCTGAGGTTGGTCCTATCGTGGAGGGTGTCGTCCCGTAGCAAACGTTGCCTCACAGTTTCTGAAGCCTCCATGGTTGGGACGCAGGTGAATAATGAGGTCACGTCGTAAGATGCCATGGTTTCATTTGGTTCCAGTTTTACGCCTTGGACCTTGTTCACAAAGTCAATGGAGTTTTGGATATGGTGAGGTGTTTCGCCCACTAAAGGGGTCAAGATGTTGGCTATATGTTTGGCAATGTTGTACGTGACCGAGTTTATGCTGCTGACGATGGGCCTGAGGGGGGTTCCATCTTTATGGATCTTAGGGAGTCCATATATGCATGGAATGTTATCTTGTGGGTAGAGATGGTGGATGAGAGGCGAAACGTCTTCACGGATATATACCAAGTCCAGTTGCACTTGATTCAATTCCTTTGGAGAATGGTTATCCTTGTTTGTCCTCGCCGTCAATCGCTTTATTTGTTTGACTTTTGTTAGAATATTGGCTAGGCCAAGATTATGCGTATGTGCTCTTATACTGATGTCACCACTAGAGGGTACTGTTGTGTTACCTTTGGTCTATAAAAGAGCATGCACAAAATAAAGAAACTATTACGGTTACAGCAACGCCGATGAAGTGCACACGTGATTTTTCTCTGTGAAATGAGTCCAGTTGAGTCGGTATTCCTGCCCTCAGATATGACAACGTCAACAGGTTATGGGCCCAGAAGGGAAGGTGGAAGCCGATGGTACAGACAATGCTTTGACGGAGATGAGAAAAATTACGAGTTATGGGAAAGTTCGATGGTGTTTTAAGCCCCCAACGTATTCTTCAAGGCAGCGCTGCATGGAAGGCACTCCCCGCCCCCTGCAGTTTCAGCCAATCACAGCACTGGCGCTAACCCTAATCCTAACCAGTGCTGTGATTGGATGAAACTGTTGGGGGCGGGGAGTGCCTTCCAGCAGTGCTGCCTGGAAGAGTACGTTGGGGGCTTAAAACACCATCAAGCTATGGGAAAAAGAGTTTTTAGGCCATCTGCGTTTGCTCGGTCTTAAAGAGACCATATTACAAGAGCCAGATGACGATGAAAATGAGGACGTGGTCGCCGAAGATGCAAAGAAAAATTAAGATTCATGTGCTGAATTGATACAATTTTTGGACGACAAAACTCTCTCTGATTATGAGAGAAGCCGCCGACAATGGAAGAAGAGCGTTGAAGATACTGAGGGACCACTGCGCTGGCAAAGGGAAGCCGCGTGTGATTAGCCTCTACATAGAGCTAACGTCTCTCCAGAAAGCGGCAAATGAGACCGTCACAGAATGCATCATTCGTGCAGAAACGGCTATAACAGCGCTGAGAAATGCAGACGAGGTTCTTAGCGACGGACTGTTAATTGCTATGATTCTGAAAGGCCTGCCCGAATCATTTAAGCCGTTTTCCATCCACATAACGCAGGGTGATGAGAAGATAACTTTTGCGGAGTTCAAAACCAAGCTGAGAAGTTATGAGAGCACGGAAAAGTTTAATGACAACCCGAATGACGACAACGTGATGAGGACGAGCAGCTCAATGATGAGAGTGAGGGGGAGGGGGGCTCGGAGATAACACAAAGCCCGGACATGCAACGTTACTGGAGGCGAGCGTCAAGCACAGAGCCAGTGGTGTAGTGTTTGCCAGAGCTCCACTCACAGAGACGCCACGTGCAGACGGAATAGACGAGTCAACGTGAAACAAGCAGTGGATGCACAGGATCACACTCCCGCTTTCAAAATTGATGACTGTCAGGTCAGTGGAGTAAAACGGAGAGGTCTGATGGTGGATACGGGCGCAACGTCACACATGATCACCGACTTCGGAAAGTTTAGGAGGTTTGATGACAGTTTCCAGCCAGAGACACACGTTATGGAGTTGGCTGACGGGACGAAAACAAGCGGTGTCGCGCTGAAGAGAGGTGAAGCGGAGGTCTGCCTGCTGGACAGTGAGGGTCGCCGGGTGAAGACAACGCTGAAGAAGGCGCTGTATATTCCATCATATCCACAAGACATTTTCTCTGTTAAAGCAGCGACGGGCAACGGCGCTGCAGTCAACTTACGGGAAGAACACAACCACCTCATCCACAAGGATGGCACCAGGTTTGACATCAAAGTGTACAATAGACTTTACTATCTGAACACTGTAGATGATGAACAAGGTAATGAGTGCTATGATATACAAACCTGGCACGAAATACTAGGTAACTGTAACTACGAGGGTGTGTCAAAGTTGGAAAATGTAGTAGAGGGAATGAAAATTAAGGGAACATTTGATAAGTCTAAACTAAACTGTGAAGTGTGCACACAAGGGAAATTTGCTCAGAGTAAAAACAGAACCAGACGCCAGGGCAAAAGCAGCACTTGATTTAGTTCACACTGACTTATGCAGCCCAATAAAGCAAGAGGCAAAAGATGGGTTCAGATATACTCTGGCATTTACTGATGATTACTCAGGAGTAGTCTATGTGTATTTCCTGAAAACAATGAGTGATACTGCCAAAGCTACTGAAAACTGCATAGCTGACTCTGCCCCCTATGGGACGATCAAGTGTATAAGGTCAGATAATGGCACAGAGCTCACAGGGCAGGATTTTCAGTCTACTTAGTAAGAATGTCATAAGACATGAGACTTTATCACCTTACTCACCCCATCAAAATGGGGCTGCTGAGAGGAATTGGAGAACACTGTTTGAAATGGCAAGGTGCATGTTAATTGTGAGCAACTTGCCTAAGAAGATTTGGACATATGCTGTGATGGCTGCTGCAGTAATTCGGAACAGGTGCTACAATCGGCGTGTGAAACAGACTCCATACTACATGCTGACAGGGAAAAAGCCTGATGTGTCAAAGATGAGTGTTTGGATCAGTGTGCTATGCATACAAGCAAGACAAGAAAAAGTTAGATTCACGGTGTGAAAAGGGGATTTTTGTAGGATATGATAAGAATAGCCAATCATACCTAGTCTACTACCCAAACACTGGGAAGGTCCTTAAACACAGGCTAGTCAAATTTGTCACAAAAAGTGGCACTGAACGCCAAACTCAGACACATCCAGAAATGATTGATGATGATTTTCATGGGAAGGAATATGTATCCCCCATGCCAAAGGCCAAGATGGCTGACCAGAGTCCAAAAGAGAGCCAGGAGCCTAAAATTGAAAATCTAGAGAGTAATGAGGACACTCAGACAGAACAGAGAGGAGAGAGTCATGGGGTATATTACCCCAAAAGAGATAGGAAAACTCCTAAGTACTTCGAAGACTATAAATGTGAAGTTGAGTGTAATGACCAGATATCAACCAATATTGACTACTGCTACAGAGTGACCTGTAATGTACCATAAACCTTCAAAGAAGCCATGAGCTCAACAAAATCAGAAATGTGGGCTAGTGCTATGAAGGAGGAAATGGATTCTCTTATGGAAAATGATACTTTCACACTGACCACACTGCCAGAAGGTAAGAAAGCAGTGGGGGGTCGTTGGGTTTATGCAATCAAAGACAATGCAGACAGCTCTGAAACCTACAAGGACAAAAAGACGGAAAAAAGTGTAAAGTAACCTACTGTATGTAACTGCCAGACATATTGTGTTGTGACTACAGTCTATGTTTTGTGACTGATGTGTACAATATAGAGCAAGTGGGGGTGTTAGAATATTGGCTAGGCCAAGATTATGTGTATTTGCTCTTATACTGATGTCACCACTAGAGGGTGCTGTTGTGTTGACCTTTGGTCTATAAAAGAGCATGCGCAAAATAAAGAAACTATTCCGGTTACAGCAACAGCGATGAAGGGCACGCGTGATTTTTCTTCGTGAAATGAGTCTAGTTGAGCCGGTATTCCTGCCCTCAGAGATGACAACGTCAGCAACTTTAATCCTTCCCTTGTAGGCCGAGTTTCTTCGTGGACGCTTCTTAGGTTTTTCCACCATTTTTTTCCCTCGCTAACTTTTTTCAAAAATATAACTTTATTCAACAGGACAATGTACATATTACGTCAGGTACAAAAAAACCCCAAAACAAAACAAAACACAATACAGGAGAGCTGATAACAACACCAAAAAAAATAACAACAATATATACAGTGGTGTGAAAAAGTGTTTGCCCCCTTCCTGATTTCTTACTTTTTTGCATGTTTGTCACACTTAAATGTTTCAGATCATCAAATAAATTTAAATATTCGACAAAGATAACACAAGTAAACACAAAATGCAGTTTTTTAATGAAGGTTTTTATTATTAAGGGAAAAGAAAAATCCAAACCTATGTAAGGTAGTAATGTAAATCCGACACAGGGTGGCACTGTTACGCTGTATGTTCCCCAGGGAATGCCGCAAATGGCGATGTTTGTCCCTTTTGCAACATCGTACCCCTAAGTCTTGTCCCGGGCAAAAGGCTACGTTGATCAAATGTTTTTTTGTTTCTTCTGCCGGAAGCTGTGAGTATGATGAGGCCAGCGGCCAGCTGATTGATGAGAGGTGAAGTGCAAGCGAGTGCCAATAAAGTGTCCAGGTCTCAGCCACGATCCCAAGCCTCCGCCTCCTTCCTTTTCCACGCAAACATCATACTACAACAAACACAACGCAGAGTCCCAGGGCGTGTAGGGAGACGACGGCCGAACGCAAAGTGCGGGTTACATCATGGTGCCGTGACCCGGATCGTGGTGCTTCGAGATCCAAGGAGATACAGAGACTCGCGTCCTCGCCTTTGCTGCTGCATTGAACTGCGTTACCTTCAGTGACTGGACAGTGTGGTGGACTGAACTACTGTCATCGGCGCTGCAGCATTGGCAAGATACTCACCTCTTCAAATATCCTTTAAAGACTGTTGAAAGCTTGCTATATCCATTTGAGGACTTTTTATGATATTTCGATAAACTTAACTGTGTAAAAGTGTGCTATGTGAGATCCTGCTATAGGAACACTGTGTTTAACATTAAGCTGATATATATCATTCATAATTTTTTGGTTTTGGTTAAGGGTTGTGTATTGACCATCTGATTTTGACTCAAGTTTAATGTGAGTTTTGAGTTGATAGTGATTATTGTTTTTTGATATATTTACTGGAAAAAAGGGGAGATTTTGCATACACAGCTAAACTTATTCTGTGAACACAGTGAATCATTAATAGTCATCTGTTTTGACACCAACAGTTACACCAGTCATAGTGATTTAAAAAAAATATCAAAATGTTCAGTGACTATGCAGATTATCAGTCAAAGCAAGAAGGTGCCTCTGCTGCCACACCGGGTTCCCAACTGCCCCCGATGCCCACAGCCAGCCACAACTGTGACTCTCCAGCCCAGACACAACCCCACCTTTCAAGCAAGGGCGTAACAACCACCAGTGCTGCAAATCAACAGCAATCCGTGAGGCCAAAGCTTAGCAACTACTTCACTAGCCCCACCACCACCCAACAGCTGATCCTCCCTCAAGACCACCACAGCAGTCAGCAGCCCCCATACCCAGGACTAAGTGCACCACTCACTCCACCACCCCCAATACTGTCACCTTACCCTATTCACTACTCCACTCCAGCTCATGCACCCATCTTGGCAGCCTCTAGAGCTCCAATGCAAGCACCCTCACTATGTTTTGACAGAAGCCCAGCTGCCAAACCAGTCCACCGAAACAGCAGGCCAGACTACAGCCTGCCCAGTGCATCCCTTCCAGCCGTACAGATATTAGTGGAACCTAATCCCCCGGCCCAAGCCAGTGTGAACCAGCACACACACCCTTTGCCCATTCACAGCCTCTCGTGCCCCGCCTCCACGGAAATGCAAACTGTACAGCGGCCTACCATGACTCACCCAGACACCCCTCCTTACCAACGCCCTGCTGCCGAGCCTAAACCCCAAGTCTACACTGGTCCTGCATATAATCCCCCTGTGCCCCAGGCCCTCATGCCAAGCTTTCAAATGCCACCAATGATGAACATTATGAGCTACCCCTCTTCTACTGGCCAGACCCTTCAAAGTTTGCAGCATGGATCAATCCCCCAGCTGCATATGTCACAGCATGCTGCCCTCTACCCCCAAGAGGTGACCACCCCACTAGCAGTGCAACATGTAGCCCCTAACCACACAGCCCCTGCCTCAGACCCTCGAGCTGTCATGTACCACAACACACTCCCACAACACCCTCCACCACACCCATCCACCACCCCGCACATGCACCCACGTCCGTATGAGCCCCCAATGAATGCTCCCGTCAGAGCTGCAGCCAACAAAACCCTTCCACCAGCTGCATATGGTGGGTTCATGCAAACTCATCAGGTAAAAAATGTCCAACTCTTCACTGGCAATCCAGACAGCAAAATACTTATAGAAGACTGGGTTCGTGATATGCAGTACCTTCTGGAGGCAATCGAGCTCCCCACACACCTCCGCTTTTCGACTGTTGTGCGACACCTGAGCGGTGAGGCCAGGAAGCTAGTCCTGGACCTGCCCCCCCACGACCAGACTCCAGAGAAGGCGTATGAGGAGCTCAGGGCTGAATACAGCGACACACAAGGCTCACTTGATCCACTAGCCGACTTCTATGAGCGCAGACAGAGGTCCGGAGAGTCTGCCTGCTCTTATGCTATTGCTCTGGAGGCAACACTGAGAGTGGTAGAGGAAAGTCAGAGAGGGGGCAGGCAATTTCCTGATCGTGATAGTAAACTCATTCGACAGTTTCTAAGAGGGCTTATGGATGAGATGGTGTATGCAAGGATCGCACCAATGAAGCCCAGGCTTTTGAGTTTCCGGGAGCTGCAAGCAGAGCTTAGAAACCTTGCAAAAGAGACTCAGAAATTCCAGTCACAACACAAGACAAAGAAAGCGCTCACCCAGGTGCAGGTCACATCAGAATGTGATACCAATATGAGGTCAGAGAGGTCAAAACACACTTCAGAGTGGACAGAGCTTAAAGATATGGTCAAGAAATTAGCTCTTAGCCAAGAAGAACAGATGACCAAGTTGGCTCACCTTGAGTTGAGAATTGCTGCACCTACCCCTGCACCAGCCCCTGCACCCCCACTAAGGCCCCAACCATCTCCCAGAACAGGTACTCAGGGCTCCAGTGTTGTTTGCTACCGGTGTGGGAAGCAAGGGCATATAGCCCGAGTATGTCGAGCGGTGCTCCCAGATCCCAGTCCGCCCTGGACTCACCAACCCCAGCCTGCGACCTCCGCGGAGAGCACCACGCCCCACTCAACGCAGCATTTAAACACCCTAGAGCCTGTGGTAACTGGGGCAACCATGGGCAAGCAGCAAGACCCCCCACTGCAGGTGAGCGATACTGATGATGGAGTAGAGGACATTCCTATTGTGGGTCCCAGGAATGAGGGTGAGGTGGAAGTGAATGAATTAAAGTGCAGGGCTCTTATCGATTCCGGCTCTCAGGTAACCAGTATTACTCACGGATACTGGTGCAACCACCCTGACCTTCTTGGACAGAAACTACGGCCCTCTAAAATACCCATAGCAGGTGCAGCAGGTCAGGATGTGCTTTACTCTGGTGTCCTGCGCATTAAGTTGAAAGTGCTGGGGAAAGAGTTCCAGAGTGTGCCGGCTTTTGTTGTCCCTGACTCCAAGTATCGCTCCTCCGTCCCACTGCTTGTGGGAACTAATGTCGTCCGTGCCGCCAGGAGGCACCTCCAAGCAACCTATGGGGAGCAATATCTTCAGCGGGTGAAGGAAAGCCATCCAGAGTGGTACACAGCTTTACTGGAAACTGGCGACACTGAATATACAGGAGCAGACGACATGGTGGGCCCTGCTGTGTACACTGGCCGTAAAATACGCATCCCGGGAGGGAAAGAGATGGACTTAATGTGCAAAATCAAAGCTGGCCCACAAAGAAAGACATACACAGCGCTAATTGAAGGCCGTGCCTCCATTCGGCTTCCCCAGGACCTTATGGTCGCCAAAGTTCTTGCAGATGTGAAGAAAGGCTGTGCTCCTGTCAGAGTGATGAACCTGTCCCAACAAACTGTCACAATCAAACCACACACACAGCTGGCCAGCGCCTTCCTGGTGGACAGTGTTGTGGATTTTTCAGCCATGGAACAGGGTTGTCATCAAAATGAGGAGAACAAAGAGACATACCGGTGTCTGAACCAAGTTGTGAGCAGTGGTGGGGTGGACATAAGTGAAGCAGCAGTGGAGAATGAGCACCAGTGCGCCCTCCTAAAAGAGCTTGTGGAGAGGAATATGGGGGTGTTCTCACAGCACTCAATGGACTACGGCCACACAAAAACAGTGCAGCACGAAATCCCCCTGGTCGACTCAAAGCCCTTTCGACTCCCGTACCGCAAGATTCCCCCTTCACAGTGGCAGGATGTGAGGAAGTTGCTGACAGAAATGGAAACAGCAGGGGTTATCAGGCCTAGTAAGAGTCCATATGCTTCGCCAGTAGTGATTGTTACCAAGAAAGACGGATCACTAAGATTATGCATCGATTACCGAAGGCTTAACGCCTGCAGCACAAGAGATGCATTTCCACTGCCCAGAATAGAGGAGGCCCTGGAGGCTCTGGGTCAAGCACAGTATTTCTCAACACTTGATCTCACATCTGGATACTGGCAGGTAGAGGTGGCGGAGCAGGACAAACACAAAACAGCATTCAGTACTCCCATGGGGCTGTTTGAAGCCAACAGAATGCCTTTCGGTCTTCAAAACGCTCCGTCCACCTTCCAGAGACTCATGACCTGCTGCTTTGGCGATCTGAACTTCACCCATCTCCTGATCTACCTTGATGATCTGATCATATTCTCTAAAACCTTTGATGAGCATCTGGAGAGGCTGCAGCTGGTGTTTGATCGACTGAAGGAGCATGGCTTGAAGTTGAAGCCTTCCAAATGTCAGCTTGTGAGAAAGGAGGTGCACTACTTGGGTCACCTGGTGTCTGCGGAGGGCATCAGGACAGACCCAGAGAAGATCAGCAGAGTCAAGGACTGGGCAAGGCCCACGAATCGTAAAGAGGTGCTTCAGTTCCTGGGATTCACCGGATATTACAGGCGGTTTGTGTGCAGTTACTCCACCTTAGCCGCGCCCCTGTACCACCTTACTGCTGGTGACCCTAGAAAGAAACGGAGAGGGGGGAGGACGAGGTTAGTGCCTGACCCGCCCTTTGTCTGGACTGATGAGTGTGAGGAGGCTTTTCAGTCACTGAGAGAAAGATTGACAACTGCTCCAGTGTTAGGCTATCCAGACTACAGCCTACCCTTTCTGCTCCAGACTGACGCCTCGGGGGAGGGGCTTGGTGCTGTATTAGCCCAAGTTCAGGACGGAGTTGAGAGAGTCATAGCTTATGGCAGCAGAGGCTTGAGCCCAGCAGAGACGAGGTATCCTGCACACAAACTAGAGTTCCTCGCTCTGAAATGGGCAGTGACCGACAAGTTCTATGACCATCTATAATGGCGCAAGTTCTCAGTCCAGACAGACAATAACCCCCTCAAGTATGTCACGTCGTCTGCAAAATTGGATGCTACAGGTCAGCGGTGGGTGTCTCGGCTGTCAGCATTTGATTTTGATGTGCAGTATCGAAGGGGACAGAATAATGCGAACGCTGATGCCCTCTCCCGGCTGTCTAACCAGGAGGTCACCCATGTCCTGCAAACCTGCCCTCAGCTTGTATCAGCCAAAGTACAAAGGTGTGTAGAGGAACAATCTCCCCAACAACTGGAAAGCTCCGCTTCAGAGGGACCTGAGCAGCAAGAACCTCTGTCACACACGCTCGGTGAATCCTATCTAGATGTGGGGATGGACTCTCTACCTGCATTGACAAAACAGGAGATTCTTGCAGGGCAAAAAGAGGATGCTGTAATCGGTCCCGTTTTGCACTTTAAAAGTGTGAACCAAAAACCGAGCCGCAGCGAGAGGATTGGTGGTGGCAGGCAGGTTTGCCTTCTCTTAAAAGAGTGGCGGAGGTTATTAGTAAGGGATGGAATAATGTATCGTCAGGTCCAAGACTGTCAAAGGGGAGTAGTAGAGCAGCTGGTACTACCAGAGAGATTTCACACATCCGTCAAGACTGCACTTCATGATGACTCAGGGCATTTAGGGTTTGAGAGAACGCTGCAGATGATAAGGGAGAGATTTTACTGGCCTAAGATGTTCCAGGAAATCAAGGCTTGGTGTGAGCAGTGTGAAAGGTGTTGCCTCAGAAAGACTCTAACTGCAGGCCTCAGGGCTCCCCTGGTCAGTATTCACAGCAGCGCTCCTATGGAACTTGTGTGTGTAGACTTTCTGACTCTGGAGAAATCAAAGGGAGGCATAGAAAATGTGCTTATTGTCACTGACCACTTCTCCCGGTATGCCCAGGCCTATCCCACTAAAGACCAAAAAGCCTGTACAGTGGCGAAGGTACTGTGGAAGAACTTTTTCTGTCGGTTTGGATTCCCAGCAAAACTACATGCAGACCAGGGGCGTAATTTTGAAAGTGCTGTGGTGAAAGAGCTGTGTAAGTGTACTGGTGTCACTAAGACACACACAACCCCCTATCGACCCCAGGGTAACGGCACCATCAAAAGGTTCAACCGGACTCTCATGGTGGGGACACTAGAGCCTCACCTGAAACCCCGCTGGCATGAGTATGTGGATGCAATGACACATGCGTATAACTGCACCAAACATGACTCTACTGGGTACACACCATATTACCTAATGTTTGGTAGACATCCACGACTCCCAGTCGACCTGATTTTTGGGCTTTCTACCACCAAAGAGCCATGTGAGTATAGTGAATATGTCCAGACCCTGCATGACTGTCTGTCGCAAGCTTATACTCAGGCTAACCAGGCCTCGCGACATGCAAAAGAGCAGCAGAAAAGGTACTATGATCAAAAGGCAAAGAGTCAAGGTTTCAGCCCAGGGGACAGAGTCTAGGTCAAAATATGTCATGTGGAGGGACGGCAGAAACTGGGAGACAGATGGGAGTCACGCCCATACATTGTGGTGAAGAAACAACCCAGTATACCTGTGTATGTGGTCCGAACAGAGGATGGTGAAAAAGAGAGAGTGGTTCACCGCAACCTTCTTACACAGTGTATGTTTCTTCCGGTAGGTGCGGGCTGGTGCAGCAACAAGTGCAGGAGTTGAGTCTGACATAGGGGACTGGGAGGTGGATGGCATGGAGGTAATGGGGGAGGAAGCCGAAAAAGTGAGTCAAGGGGGGGAAGAGGACATAAATGTCAGTGACACCAACGCACTTGATGGCCCCAGCCTGAGGAGGAACCCACAGAGAACTCGACGTCCCCCAAAGAAACTGTCTTACGAGTCACAGGTGGTGAGATCAAAAGAGGAACAGCAGAAGATAGAGAGGGGCTGGACATTGTGGCAGAGGGCCATAGTAGAGAGAGTAGCAAGGCACGTATAATCCACGGAAAAAAAACCCAAAAAACAAACAAGTTTTATTAATGGTTTATTTACTTTGATTGCATTTACACATCTACATTTCATATGCAACTCATGGTATTAATACGTCACTTTCAGTGTGATCTGTTTTAATGTTTATGCTCATAAGTTTTATTTGTTTTGTTTTCTTTGGTCTGATGGCTGGGACGCCATCAATTAAAGAAGGGGTAGATGTAAGATAGTAATGTAAATCCGCCACAGGGCGGCACTGTTACGCTGTATGTTCCCCTGGGAATGCCGCAAATGGCGATGTTTGTCCCTTTTGCAACACCGTACCCCTAAGTCTTGTCCCGGGCAAAAGGCTACGTTGATCAAATGTTTTTTTGTTTCTTCTGCCGGAAGCTGTGAGTATGATGAAGCCAACGGCCAGCTGATTGATGAGAGGTGAAGTGCAAGCGAGTGCCAATAAAGTGTCCAGGTCTCAGCCATGATCCCAAGCCTCCGCCTCCTTCCTTTTCCACGCAAACATCATACTACAACAAACACAACGCAGAGTCCCAGGGCGTGTAGGGAGACGACGGCCGAACGCAAAGTGCGGGTTACACCTACATGGCCCTGTGTGAAAAAGTGATTGCCCCCCCCCCCGTTAAAACATAAATTAAGTGTGGTTTATCACATCTTTGGAAAGCTGAGTTCAATTTCTCTAGCCATACCCAGGCCTGATTACTGCCACACCTCTTCTCAATCAAGAAATCACTTAAATAGGACCTGCCTGACAAAGTGAAGTAGACCAAAAGATCCTCAAAAGCTAGATATCATGCTGCGATCCAAAGAAATTCAGGAACAAATGAGAAACAAAGTAATTGAAATCTATCAGTCTGGAAAAGGTTATAAAGCCATTTCTAAAGCTTTGGGACTCCGGCGAACCACAGTGAGAGCCATTATCCACAAAAGGCGAAAACATGGAACAGTGGTGAACCTTCCCAGGAGTGGCCGGCCGACCAAAATCACCCCAAGAGCGCAGCGACAACTCATCCAAGAGATCACAAAAGACCCCACAACAACATCCAAAGAACTACAGGCCTCACTTGCCTTAGTTAAGGTCAGTGTTCATGACTCCACCATAAGAAAGAGACTGGGCAAAAATGGCCTGCATGGCAGAGTTCCAAGACGAAAACCACTGCTGAGCAAAAAGAACATAAAGGCTCCTCTCAGTTTTGCCAGAAAACATCTTGATGATCCCCAAGACTTTTGGGAACTACTCTGTGGACTGACGAGACAAAAGTTGAACTTTTTGGAAGGTGTGTGTCCCATTACATCTGGCGTAAAAGTAACACAACATTTCAGAAAAAGGAACATCATACCAACAGTAAAATATGGTGGTGGTAGTGTGATAGTCTGGGGCTTTTTTGCTGCTTCTGGACCTGGTAGACTTGCTGTGGTAAATGGAACCATGAATTCTGCTGTCTACCAAAAAATCCTGAAGGAGAATGTCCAGCCATCTGTTTGTGACCTCAAGCTGAAGCGCACTTGGGTTCTGCAGCAGGACAATGATCCAAAACACACCAGCAAGTCCACCTCTGAATGGCTTAAGAAAAACAAAATAAAGACTTTGGAGTGGCCTAGTCAAAGTCCTGACCAGAATCCGGTTGAGATGCTGTGGCATGACCTTAAAAAGGCGGTTCATGCTCGAAAACCCTCCAATGTGGCTGAATTACAACAATTCTGCAAAGATGAGTGGGCCAAAATTCCTCCACAGCGCTGTAAAAGACTCATTGCCAGTTATCACAAACGCTTGATTGCAGTTGTTGCTGCTAAGGGTGGCCCAACCAGTTATTAGGTTTAGGGGGCAATCACTTTTTCACACAGGGCCATGTAGCTTTGGATTTTTTTCCCCTTAATAATAAAAACCTTCATTTAAAAACTGCATTTTGTGTTTACTTGTGTTATCTTTGTCTAATATTTAAATTTGTTTGATGATCTGAAACATTTAAGTGTGACAAACATGCAAAAAAATAAGAAATCAGGAAGGGGGCAAACACTTTTTCACACCACTGTATGAGATGAATGACATTCCTGCACCTCCTGGCGCTGACAGATTGACACTCTACGTCAATCTGTCAATTTTTGGGCTGATTTCTCAATTTCGCTTGATCGACATTCTCTAGTGTTGTGCTTGCTACCACACAGGTTGGTTGCTGGCTTATAAAAATGGCGCCTGTTGAACACCTAAGTAGTAAGCTGGTTGCTTCCGACGTTCAACCAATCAGCGTCGAGCCTCTCCCAGCAGGTTTTCAGGGCTGCTCAGAATACCTACCCCAGAGCAGGGACTACAGACGTTCCCATAAAAGTCCCAGTAAGAGTTCCGGTCAGGGGTAGTTCCTCTAGTGGAAACATGGGCAAAGCTGCTGGCCCCCTAAAAAGTTCGGGTAATTTCGCTAATGGAAAAGTGGCTATAGTCCCTCCAATGAGTTCTGGGTCTACCCCGGGGTCTCCTCCCAGTTGGACGTGCCCGGAAATCCTCCAAAGGAAGGCGCCCAGGAGGCATCCTAATCAGATGCTTACTCATTTTGCTTAATAAAAACAAGCCCTCCTACTTGGTTCTGTCTCTCGATTTGGTAATATATCAATCTAATATAAATCTAATATATAGCTATAAAACTTTAACCTTGGATTTTAACTTTATTTGACATGCTGAAAGCCACAGTGAGCAACTCTTCGGCATGGTAGCAAATACTTGTTTTCTCCCTTAGAGTAAAAGGATATGATGTATTTTGTGGACATTCCCATAAGCTATAGTGGAAAAACCTTTTAGCCAGAGAGCAACTGAACTTTAACGTAAGGATTAAGAAAACCAAGAATGTCTTTAACCTCTGGCTTCATAGAGACTTGACATTATACGGCAGAGTTCTTTTATCTAAGGCTGATAAACATTCACAGACATAAGGCTGAAGGCCTTTCTCGCTTAGTTTATCCTTCCCTTTCTCTTTTTGTTAATGACCCCACAGTTAATGAAATCAACAAGTTATTCATTGACTTCATCTGGAAAACTAAGTCTCACAAACTTAAAAAGGCAGTACTTTCTAACAGTAGAGTGGAGGAAGGTCTTGTAGTTTTAAATTTCATTGATACTGTCAACACTTTTAAAGTTAATTGGCTAAAAAAATGTCTGGCAAACCCAAATTCTCTGTGGTTCTTCATCCCAAATCATATTTTTGATGAAACTGTTCTCTCTTTTATATTAACATGTAATTACTCACCTAACAAACTTCCCATGTATTTAGCTAAGTTTCATCAGCAATCCTTTCTTACCTGGAAGTTATACTTTATCCATAAATTTTCTCCTCATAAAACTTCCTTGTGAAATAATGATTATATAACTACTAGGAATAAGTCTCTTTTTTATCCCAAGTGGTTCCAAAGAAATATTGTCAATGTTTTATCCATTGTGGATGAACATGGCTGTATACTGTCCTATGAGCTTTTTATAACTAGACACAACTGTCCAATTCCCTTTAAAGAATACAATTCCGTTGTCAAAGCCATCCTTCTGGTTTAATCAATCTTATTAGGAGTCACTTATGTTTTGGTGGAGGAAATACCCCAGATGGTCCATCTGCATTGCTTTTGAATGGTATCAACATAAATGACAAGAAATGTAATAATAGACATATTCGTCAAATTTTTCAAAGTAAAAACAAAATCACTCCAAGAGGACAATTTTACTGGAACACACATTTGGAAGAAATTAACTGACAAAAAATATGGCTTTTACCTTATAAGTTTTGTATTCCTGGCAAAGTCAAAGAAGTTCAATTTAAAATCTTACACAAAATCTATGCAGTGAAATCTACAATCTCCAGATATGTGGACGTTGATAACTCTTGTTCTTTTTGTGGACATGCTGATGAAACGTCGATCCATTTATTCTTTAAGTGTAAAATAACAATGAAATTTTGGTCCGATTTAAATTCTCATGTTTTCAATATCATTAATGTTACTCATTGTTTTACCCTTAAAGATATAATCTGTTACTATGACAATATGAGTAACAAATCTCTGAAATATGTTAATTTTTTTGTTTTACTGGGAAAATTCTTTATTCATAAACAGAGGTTTTTAGGTTCACAACCATACGTCCCTCTTTTCTTTTTTTTTCATCGAATTTAACTCAGTGCTTAACTCTTGCTCTCACACACAACAGAAAAAGTAACAGGTTTTTAGAATATTACAGAAACATATTTGACGAAACCCCCTGATGTCAAATGATTTTTTAAAGTTTTATTTAGTTTAAGATTTCTATTTATTTTGTATTGTTACTATAATTACTTAATTTTCAACTAGCTTTGTTGGCTTACTACGCCACCGACGAGGTTCAGCGGGGGTCTCACGAGCCTGGTGGTTCCTACATCGCTATGGAAACACGACACTTGAGAGGGCCGACTACGGGGTAGTTCCACTTGTAGTTCGTGCCAGCCTGGGAGTTTGTGTAGTTCTTCCAATGGAAAATCGCCTTATGTTGTGTCCTCTAATGCTTGTATTATTATTTAGTTTTATTTTCATTTAAACCACTAGATGTGACTGCTAACTTTTGAATATTGTGTTTTTATCATAAGTGTTGTTGTGTGGTACAAAGGAAGTGACATACAGGGAAACAGGAAGTGGAGACTGGAAGCCATCCATGCTGCAAGATGTTCATTAAACTAATTTAAAAGTCACCCATGTTTTCCTGTGTGTTTTACATGCCATCTATCTCTACAGACTACATGTCCAATCTGGCCTGGGAACGCCTTGGGATCCCCTAGGAGGAGCTGGAGGGCGTTGCTGGGGAGAGGGACGTCTGGAGTGCCGTGCTTAGCTTGCTGCCACCGCGACCCAACCCCGGAGAAGCGGCTGATGACGAGATGAGTAAGCATCATCCACCACTTACCCTGCCATGTAATTGCCATGTACAGTCAGGATTGTACCATCCCCCTGTACATACAGCAGCCCAGGCCTGATGAGGCTTTTCTGCTGTCCGCCAGGATGGCTTCTCATTACACTAAAACAGAAAAGTGTCTGACCCAGACATTTTGTGATGGTAGTACAACCACCACAAAGCCACTGGTAAAAAAAAGAAGTTGTGAGCCTCCAAGAAACTAGTTCTTGAGGTTGCACTGTGTGTCAATCCCTATGCGATGTAGCACATTAAGATAAGTTAATGGTGTTGAGTAATGTTAGCGATGCTACTTTCTCGAAACTGTGCATGGAATTAACTAAAACGTGCTAGTGTATTACATCATAGGGTTAACGGCTGTAGGGTCGGGGAGAACAGGGTAAGACGAGCCACTTTTTACATTTGATGATTTTACTGCAAAATAAGCGCATTTGTTTGAAATAATAGTTACTATATATACCTCAGGTTGTTGTGTGAAATTAAAATACGTTACGTAATTATTATGATTTTAGAACAATGACAAAAAAGTTAGACCTATGGCACAACTTGCCCCAAGGTAGGGGTAAAATGAGCATGGGGACGAGGTAAATTGAAGCCTTCTAGGGTAATCGTGCCACTGTTAATTACTGATATAAAAATGACACAAAATCAAACAAATTTTGAGATTATTTTGAACTTTATTAATGCATCAATTATTTTTTGGGGGGGCCACCCCCCCTTTTGTCTCCCCAGTAATATCCGGCCAATTACCCCACTCTTCCGAACCCTCCCGGTCACTGCTCCACCCCCTCTGCAGATCTGGGGAGGGCCGCAGACTACCACATGCCTCCTCCGATACATGTGGAGTCGCCAGCTGCTTCTTTTCACCTGACAGTGAGGAGTTTCGCCAGGGGGACGTAGCATGTGGGAGGATCACGCTATTCCCCCCCAGTGCCAACTCCACCCTGAAGAGACACCCCGATTGACCAAAAGAGGTGCTAGTGCAGTGACCAGGATGCATACCCACATCCGTCTTGCCAACCGCAGACACGGTCAATTGTATCTGTAGGGACATCGGATCAAGCCGGAGGTAACACCAGGATTCAATCCGGAGATCCCCATGTTGGTAGGCAATGGAATAGACTGCCACGCTACCCAGACACCCCATGCAATCAATTTAACAAAGGCAAAGAACTCATAAAACCATACGCTGATGTGCCAAAACATTATGACCACTCACAGATGAGCCGAATTATGTTGATCATCTCCAAACATGGGTACATGTCAAGGTCTGGGTAGATTAGGTGGTAAGCGAAATATCAGTTCTCGTAGTCAATGTGTTGGATGCAGGAGAAATGGGCAGGAGTAAAGATCTGCGCGACGTTGACAAGGGCCAAATTGTTATGGCCAGATGACTGGGTCAGAGCATCGCTGATCATCAGCGATCAAGTGATGAGGATTCAGTGATCACGTGATGAGACTGAAGATGGTGCTGTACTATGGCGACTTGCTACAAACTACTCTTGCTTAATTTGTTTTCATGTTTTATATTGCTTTTGTTGCACAAAACACATCTTGCACAATTACTTCTGATTGCCAGATTTTACTGGACATAAGATTTGACGTTCCCAACAGCTGGAAGCTGGGGACTTGTCGAGAGAGATTACCTGCAACAAGCAGGTACCACCATGGTGTGATGACTAGAAAGTGCTGCTGGAGGCAAGGTTAACGAGGTTGCGCCCTGGTGAGGCTACGACAGCATCCTACCCAGGCCCTTATTCCCAACATATTTCTCTCTAATGTCCAGTCCCTCGACAACAAGCTCGATGAACTTAATTACCTATTAAGTTCTCAAAGGGACATGAAGGACTGTTGTGTGTTCTGCCTCACAGAGACTTGGCTTGGCCCAATACAGCTGATAGGGCTATACAACCGGAGGACTTTTCTGTGCATCATATAGACAATTCCATGACGATTACGAGCAAGGTAAAGGGAGGTGGTGTATGTGTCTTTGTTAACAATTCATGGTGCAATAACATGGAAATAGTCTCTTAGTCCTGTTCACCAGTGTTGGAACAACTACCAATAAGATGCAGACCATTCTGTATCCCAAAGGAATTCCCCTGAATGTTGTTAATTGCTGTCTACATACCGCCACAAGCTACTGCCACATCAGCGCTGGAGGAACTGTATGGAGCCATTAGCAGGCAGGAGAGCTTGAACCCTGAGGCCATTTCAATTGTGGCAAGGGACTTTAACGACTGTAAATCTGTGCTACCAAAATTTTACTAACATGTCACCTGCCCAACCAAAGGCAATAAGACTGTCGACCACTGTTACTCCATGGTCAAGGCAGCTTACAGGTCTCTCTCACGACCTCATTTTGGGAAATCCAACCAACTGTTATTGCTCTTGCTTCCCACCTACAAGCAAAAAGTGAAGTGTGTGCAGCCCAGTCTGAGGACAGTACACAGTGCTGTACAGATCACGAATCCAAGTTTCAGGGATGTTTTGAATCAACAGACTGGTCTATCTTTAAGGATTAGCTTCTATTACTCTTTCCCATATCTTCATGCTGTGGCTGATCAACTTTATACCTCTGTGGTTGCTACAGTTCTGCACATCGCCCTTGTTCTTGAAAATCGGTACCAGTATGCTTCTCCATTCCTCAGGCATCCTCTCACTTTCCAAGATTGTGTTAAACAATCTAGTTATAAACTCCACTGCCATCTCTCCTAAACATCTCCATGCGACCACCGGTATGTCATCAGGACCAACTGTCTTTCCACTCTTCATAGCTGCCCTCACTTCCTCCTTGCTAATCGACTGCACTTCCTGATTTACTATCCCCACATCATCCAACCTTCTCTCTCTCTCATTTTCTTCATTCATCAGCCCCTCAAAGTACTCCTTCCACCTTCTCAGCACACTCCTCGCTTGTCAGCACATTTCCATCTCTATCCTTGATCGCCATAACCTGCTGCACATCCTTCCCAAATCGGTCCCTCTGTTTAGCCAATTGGCACAAGTCCTTTTCTCCTTCCTTAGTGTCTAACCTCTCATGTTACTCACCATACACCTTTTCCTTTGCCACCTCTCTCTTCACTTTATGCTGCATCTCCTTGTACTCCTGTCTACTTACTTCATCTGTCTGACTATCCCACTTCTTCTTTGCCAGCCTCTTCCTCTGTATACTTTGCTGTACTTCCTCATTCCACCACCAAATCTGCTTGTCTTCCTTCCTCTGTCCTGATGATACACCAATTATCTTCCTAGCTGTCTCCCTCACTATCTCTGCAGTGCTTGCCCAACCATCTGGCAACTCTTCACTGCCACCCAGTGCCTGTCTTAACTCCTCCCTGATCTCCACACAACAATCTTCCTTCTTCAACTTCCACCATTTGATCTTCGGCTCTGCCTTGACTCACTTCTTCTTCTTGGTCTCCAAAGTCATCCTACAGACCACCATCTGATCCTGCCTAGCTATGTTCTCCCCCATCACCACCTTGCAGTTTCCAAACTCTTTCAGATCACGCCTTCCACATAAGATATAGTTCACCCATGTGCACTTTCCTCCATGCTTGTACATCACCCTGTGTTCCTCCCTCTTCTTGAAATATGTATTCACCACAGCTGTTTCCATCCTTTTCACAAAATCCACCACCATCTATCCTTCCATATTTCTCTCCTTGACACCATACCTACCCATCACCTCCTCATCACCTCTGTTCCCTTCACCAACATACCCATTGAAGTCCGCTCCAATCACCACTCTCTCCTCCTTGGGTACACTCTCCACCACGTCATCCAACTCACTCCAGAGTTCTTCTTTCTCTTTCATCTCACACCCAACTTGTGGGGCATATGCGCTAATAACATTCATCAATCCACCTTCGATTCCAGCTTCATACTCATCACTCTGTCTGACACAGTCTTCACCTCCAGCACACTCTTGACATACTCTTCCTTCAGAATTACCCTTATCCCATTTCTCCTCCCATTCGCACCATGGCAGAAGAGTTTGAGCCTACCCCCAATGCTCCTGGCCGTACTCCCCTTCCACCTTGTCTCTTGCACACATACCTACCTTTCTTCTTTCCATCATATCAGCCAGCTCTCTCCCTTTACCAGTCATCCTGCAGGCCAACAGTACCGGTGGCGGTCGTTGGTAACCCGGGCCTTGACCGATCCGGTATGGAAATCTGACTTAGGTATGATCCGCATATTTAATTTGGCAAAGATTTTACTCCGGATGCCCTCCCTGACTCAACCCTCCCCATTTATCCGGGCTTGGGACCGGCACTAAGAATTCACTGGCTTTTGCATCCTCAGTGGCTGGGTTATTGTATCACTTATACATTGACAAATATTAACATGACCTTGTAACCTATATGTGTGTGTGTGTGTGTGTGTGTGTTTCCAGGGTTGGATCACATCTGTTGATCTGTTGCTTGGTTGTTAAATAGTTTCAGGGCCCCAAAGACAGTTTTATTCAAGGGCTGAAGGCAACGGTATGTATGAGGTGTAGGTCAGCAATACAATTCCATTATCTTTCGTGATTTCTACAGCTATGATGGAGATTTGAGATTCGTGATTGTCAAGAAGCAGGATGCCCTTTTGAGTAGTTGGTGTGGTTGATGAAATGCTCTAGGTAGCATTTAAAGACATCTTCATTAGGGAGTCTGGGTGGCGTGGCAATCTATTCCGTTGGTCTATTCCGTTGCCTCCCAACACCGGGATTTCCAGTTCGAATACCCGTGTTACCTCCGGCTTGGTTGGGCGTCCCTATAGACACAATTGGTCGTGTCTGCGGGGTGGGAAGCAGGATGTGGATATGTGTCCTGGTCGCTGCACTAGCACCTCCTCTGGTCAGTCGGGGCACCTGTTCAGGGGTGAGGTGGAACTGGGGGGAATAGCGTGATCCTCCTACGTGCTACGTCCCCCTGGCAAAACTCCTCACTGTCAGGTGAAAAGGGGCTGGCGACTCCACATGTATGAGAGGAGGCATGTGGTAGTCTGCAGCCCTTCCTGGTTCAGCAGAGGGGGTGGAGGGAGAGAGCGGGATGGCTTGGAAGAGTGGAGTACTTGGCCAGGTACAATTGGGGAGAAAAAAGGGGTGGGGGGGGGGAGACATCTTAATTTGTCCATCCAGAATTCGTTGAACATCCAGCTGAACTCATGGGCACTCCTCTGAGGAAATTATCCTTCTATGGGACTCATAGAAAAATGAACAGTATTGCTTGCTGCACTGAAACCACATACCAGCATTATAAGCTCCCCTCTTTCAGCCGATGTCACAGAGCCAACTTGATTCTTGCCCCTCTCTGTCACAATTTCTTTTGGTGACCGGACAGTTGTGACACCTGTCTCGTCCATGTTGTAGATCATAAGGGAATTTGTATCTGATATAAAACATTCCGATGAACATTCCTTCATAAATAACTGATTCAGAATTGTACTCAGACCTAGCTTATCTGAATCATACCGTGTGCTGCTAACTCTCAAACAAGCCCCGCAGCTGAGGCGAGGATGAACAGGACGTCACTCAATGGTCGAAAATTTCTTTATTTTTAACCAACAGGTTACGAACCTTGACAAAGAAAACACACAAAATACAAACATACATCATTCAAGTACCCTCAACTCAAAGCTAACACACAATATAACTCACTCACTCTTGCAATCACTCACCAGTCCGTCCTCGTCCCGTCATACTAAAGAGTCCCCGCTCTGAAGCTGTATTAACTTTCTTGACGTCACCCCCAGAACGTAAATCAGCCAATCACAGCAGCTCCCTAACTGAGACCCCGGATGCACGCATTTCTAGCCAATAGACTTTCGCAATAAAAGTCCTTATCAAGCACACAGAAATCACACACAATCGGAACTGGAATAAATCTCATTATTATTATCAATACTCAGATTCACTTATGTAACTAACAATTCAAACAATGTTACAATTTAACTACATGTAAACGAAATAACTTTCACAAGTTTGTACTTAAACTAAACAAAAATCTCTGACTAAACACAACTCAAATCCAACCACCCCATAGAAAGTAACACATACCGTTCCATAACTGATGCAGATTGTTGAAGTATTCTCCAACATTCTGTCTATTGAAGGCAGGGGCTCTTGCCAGTGACATATCCTCTGGGGTTCAGCATGATAAATTGTGGTGCTTTCTGGAGAGCTTAAACCAATTGTGACCTAGGTAATAACCCATTAAAGTAATCATTTTGCAAGAAAAATAACCTAGGATTGTAATTGTGTAATGTAAAAATAACTTATTTAAAAAGAACTAACCTCTTTTGCTTGGTTCAGTTTTCAAGAATAGAAATTACATTCTTGCTTGCTAACTCAAATGCAAGTTCTCTGCATTTTAAGGGAGTTAGTCCATGAAACTGGTCTGCAAGTTTCTTGATGTGGCTGGCAAGTTCAAACTCCATGTTATCATCAAAAATCTGAAGAGCTTTTTGTAGTCTGGCATAGCCTGTTCTGGGAAGTTCTCCTTTACTACTTGTTTTGTTGATATACCTCTTCAGTGTCATTCTGTCTATCTTGTGGTCCTTTGCTACTGACTGAATGGACCTCCCCTCTGACACTTGCCTTGCTGCTCTCTTTAGATCATCTAAGGAAGCGGAGCCTCTATTTGTCTTTCTTTTGTACTGCCTTGCCATCTTGATGTTATTTCTAGAATGTCAGAAAATAAAACTTAAATACACAGGTTACTCTGTACATATGTAGTATATTTAAACTTTTGGGGGTAAATTGAGCCATTGATTTGTTCACATTGCGGAATAAACAAGCTGGCTCCCAACTAAGACGTGTGTCCCGTTTTAAGTACATTACATGGTGTCAGAAGTCTGTCAAGAACAGACAATTAAAGAATAACGGCATATTCACAATTTGAACACCCCAAGATCAACCAGGAAGCTCCTGATTTATATCATTGGGTGGCACGGTGGCCCAGTGGTTAACGCTGTCGTCTCACAGCAGGAAGGTGCTGGGTTCAAACCCCAGTATCCTCTGTGTGGAATTTGCATGTTCTCCCCATGTCTATGGTGGGTTTTCTCCGGGTGCTCCTGTTTCCCCCACCATAAAAAGACACATGCATGTTAGGATTTATACTCCTGTCTGTACCCCTGACCAAAGCAATGGGAAAAGAACTGGAGTTGGTCCTCGGACGCAGCATGAAGGTGGTAGCCCACTGCTCCTAGCTACACAGATCACAGCTAGGATGGGTTAATTTGCAGTAACTGAATTTCCCAAAGGGGATTAATAAAGGAAACTTCCATCCATCTATCCCATTCTATCCCAGCAGTTATTGGGGGGCAGGCAGCGAGACACCCTGGACAGGCCCCCAGGCCATGACAGGGCTGACACACTTCTTGTCAAAAAATATTACTTAGTTAGGGGCTTTCATCTTTTTCAGCTGTACTTGTGGTTTGGCTCTTTACAAGTTGTCGAGGAACTCAGCAGCTTCTGTTTGTATCTAATTAGGGCTAACATGGATTCCCACTTCCATACAAAATGTTGGTTTTGTAAATGTCCGTCCTTTCCCTGTGTTGCAGTTTGTTTGGTTTTTTTTGTTTTTGTTTTTTTTCATAATAATCAAGTTGACATGGAATTTAGCTTTTTCGAACTGCTGCAACTAGATTTACTATATTCTTAGAACTGCAAGCAATGTTTTGTCTTGATTAATTTTTACTTGCATAAGCATTATATTTCATCTTCCTGAAACTCGAAAAAGTAAAATTTAAAAGCTACTCGCAGGGGCAAACCAACAATTGTCATTAGAAATGACCTGCCAGTCAGGTGTCATAGTTATCTTAAGCAAACTGTTAACTTTATACGGTTGTTGGTAGAATACACTGACTGTGCCCTGTCAAGCTCTCGGCGCCATCTTGACCTGACTGTTGTGATGATACAAGTCAGCAGTTTTGTTCACATTACCTGTAGCTGTAGCAAGAAAATGTGCTTCTTTCTTAATACCTTAAAAAAAACTTTCCAGAGGAAATAGCTTGTTTAGTATAATAAGTGTTGTTGTGTAATCATATTGTAAATAATATTTGTAAATATAACTTTTGGTTTCACTGTGTTTTGGATAATAATGACACCTACTGTTCAGATAAGTGAGCTACATTGAATAGGCAAGATACTGGTCATGTGATCAAGTTAACTAATTTAAGAGGAAATGCGTACATTGCCGGAGCCATTTGAAGTTAAACTTAAAAAAAAAGAAAGATGAATTCACTTGGTATGACAATAACTTTTTTTCCTCTGCCTCGCTTACCACTCTTCATGTGCTTGAATCCATGATGGATTGAGTAATGTGAACTATACTTCCTTAATTTGTGGTCACATTACTTTTGTTTGTGGTTACCTAGATACAGGGGATGGCTCATTTTACCCACTGGCTCGACTTACCCCAGTCTCCCCTACTGATATTATGGTGAGTTTAATTAATCATATCTATAGTAAATGTAATATTGTCTCTTACTAGGTGATACAACTAGAAAGTGGAATGTCCACAAATACACAGGACAACTGTGTGAACGGATAACTGGGGCTTTATTTTATCACTCTCGTTCTGTCGTTCATACATCCATGCTGCGTGTCCTGCATACATGCTTGATCCTCCTTCCTACTTCTGTACTCACCCCATAACCCCTTGCTTCTCTTAAAGAGGTATTCTCTATTAAAGTCTGAACATCACATCCCTCCAACATTCCCAAACAAAATAACAAAACATACTTGGTAAAAAGGGAAGATATCAAAATAAACAAAGCAGTTTTCTTTGACTACAGTGTTTCTTTTTTTTCTTTCTTTTAGTATGCAACAGCAGAAACAAAAGTTTTCTGTGACTACAAACTGGTTTTTTTTGTGTTTTTTTTTTTTAGCTTAGCATAAAGTCTTTAAGGTACTCTGGCTGCTTCTGAACTACCCTCTGTGAGTAGCGAGGGATGCCAGGGGTCTCCGGGCCCGATGGTGCCATTGGGGGTGCCCTGTCTGTCGATGTGGGCAAACCCGCTAGGACCACCTATGGGTTCAGTCTGTTGAGGCATGATGCTGTCATATTCTGTAGTGGCGGGCGTAGGTCGAGCTAGTGAGGGGGGCACTTGCTTGAAGTGTGATGTGTTCCTTGTTACCACTCGCATGTTGTGCAGTGACCACTGTTCCTTTGACTGCAATGACTTGGAATGGATCAGGATGGAAAGGGGATTGGAACTTGTTGTCTGGTCGCAGTCTTTTGATCAACACATGGTCTCCCACTTTCAGAGCAGAGGAGGGACGACAGAAGCGTTTGTCGTGGCACCCTTTCATCTTTTCTTTTGCTTGTGTGTCTTTGGCTTTCACGAGCTTGTCCGAGACTGTGGACTGGACACTGGGCAGTGTTGTGCGCACTTGCCTACCAAACATTGCTTTGGCAGGAGGCGTCCCAGTGGAGCAGTGCGGTGTTGTTCTGTATGCTCTCAGGAAGCGATTCAGTTCTTGCTGAGTATTTTTGTGCTCCAGTGTTGCAATCCTGAGTGTATTTTTCAGGGTCTTCATGAATCTTTCCACTTCGCCATTTGCTTGGGGCCAGTATGGAGTTATTTTTCTGTGGTGGAATCCCAGTTATGTAGCAAACCTGGAGAACTCTTCAGAGTTGAATGGTGGACCATTGTCGCTCTTGACAACTTCTGGAATACCATATGCTGAGAAGATTTTGTCTAGCTTTGGTATTACAGCTTTGGCGGATGTGTTGGATACCGTCTCCACCTCAGGGAACCTTGAGTAATCATCCATCTCTACAAGTAGGTACTCTCCATTTGAAAAGGAGCAAAAGTCTCCACTGATTGGCCACTAAATTGGGAGGAAAAGGGAAAAATCAGAAATAAATTTAGAAGAAAAAAATCCTCGTCGCCATTGTAATGTTAACAAATACACGGGACGACTGTGAAGAAATAACTGGGGCTTTCTTTTATCACTCGTTCTGTCGTTCATACATCCATGCTGCGTGTCCTGCATATATGCTTGTTCCTACTTCTGTACTCACCCCATAACCCCTTTCTTCTCTTAAAGACGTATTCTCTATTAAAGTCTGAACATCACAGATAGCAGAATATATCTGGTAATGACACTTAGGGCAATTTAGTTGGATCATTCGTCCAGTCTTTTATGAGATATGGACAACAGCCCAATCCGATTCTGTTTCATTTTTGAATGTAAAGTTCTTTGTCGAGTGACACATGACACCTTGACATTAGCATGTGAGTTTAAAAACCGCACTTTCCCAGCATTTCCAGGCTGGAGGAAAAGACTGTTTTCACCTCGCTGACTCCGTCCTCACCACGTCCCCCTCCCCCATCTATGACTAGACACCGATTGTATGTATGCGAATGTGTTCGTCACATGAAAGTTTAGCTCTGGCAAAACAATCATTGCTGGTTGACGTTAAAGGCGTCACCACTACGCATCACTTCTGGTGTGCCAACTTGGAAATAGTGTGGGAACGTCGCCTCAGACACCAGATTTAAAACTCCGGTATACTACGAAATAGAGAGATTTATCTGGCAGTGACGGGCTTAATCATCATTGTGTGAACTCGTTTGGCAAGGTCTTGAATGTCACGGACATTCATTTTTATGTAAAAGTCCCACACTCTAGGTTTAAGCATAAATATGGCCTGCTCTAAAACTGAAAATATTAAAAACCCACATGAGTTATTGGATGATGTTTTGGACCTCTTTCTTTGTTAATCTCATGATGTCTAATGTCGACATGTTGATCTACTACCAGGTTCAGAAATGGAAGATGTTGACCATTGACTTACTGACAGTGGATAAAGTTTGAGGCAAATCAAATAACTATCAGTTCTGTTTCATGTTGTAGAATACAGTAATTTCAGAGTAGCAATTTCATCAGCAACGGCAAAGTTGTAATCCTGATCATTTTTGTAGATAACTGTAATTGTAAATTAATGTAATTTTTAATTGTCTTGGGCCCAAGTTTTGACATCCAGCTCCCATCTCTGCAGTATGCACTTCTACCGTCGACATGGAAATTGATGGCAGACACGGGACCCAGACAAATATCAAATGTTAGTAACAGTCTGGTTGTGTATAAGCATATAAAGGGGTCATGTAATCATAAAATGCAAGTCTTTTGATGATGGTGTCGTCTTTTGTTGCAGCTACTTTAAGTTACATCCAGGTCTTACATTCATGAAAACAAAGGCTTTGACCCTTGCTTTGTTTGTACATTTGGGGATACATTGTTCCTTCTTCAAACCTCATATGAAAGGCTAAATTGTAAAATGACTTTCATATCAATATCAGCCCTGTAACATCTGAAAATTGATGCTCAATCGACCTGTCTGGATTTCATGAAAAATTAAGCCACCTGTCTGAGACAGTCATTTGGTTTACTAGTGTAAACATTTTAAAGTATATCATTATAAAATGTAAATTTCTGTATATTATCCCCTCACATCACCATGTTTAACATTGGTTGAGTGGATAGAAATTTGAGAATTAATGTGTCACTTCAGCGCCTCGACTAAAAGATTGCCACATTCAAATAAACACACAGATGTCTACAACAAGGTCAAGACATTCTGGGACTGACATTTCAGTGACAGACATCTTTTGTGAAAGGGACAAACTTAATCCTTGTTGCAGGGAAGCAGGTTAAACGGCAAAGAGCATTGATACTGAAGAACACAGACTGGTTGAGTATTGTGAATTTAGGGTTTTAAGGAGGTTAATTAGAGATCGAATCAGGCCTTATCTGATTGGCTGCCACCGTATTTTCGACTGACTTTGGTGAAAGCAACGCAATGTCGAAACAGCAGAGGGAGAAAGACTTCAAAAACAGCAAGAGGCCATGAAACATAGCATTACAACCGAAATGACCCTGAAACAAATTTATATTGTTTATATTTATGTCGTGCAATCAAATTGGAGAAAGGCCTGTTGTTGTACACAGAAAGCAATAGGATAAATTCGATTTGTGTGTGCTAGGAATGCGAAGTCAAGGATGCCACCTTCTGAAAAAGCATGAATAAGGAACATTTTGCATTTAGGTGTGAAAGACATGCGTGCTTTGGAATGAGACTGTTTTACTGGGTAGGTGGATGGGGAATCTGTAATGTCAGGATCCTGTGATAATACACAGGTAAGTGAAACAGCTGTTTTCATATTTCTGTCAGGACAAATAATGCATTTGTTTGAATGTACTTCGTAAAAAAAAACAGGCAGTTTTTTTGGGTGGGGAGGCTGCACAATAATTGGTTCTGCATGTATACTTAGTGCGTCTAGATCATTGAATATAACAGTTAATGTCTGATAAAGAAAGGCAGTCACATTATTCGGCATTTGCTAAAAACAGATTCTCCTGAATTCCACCCGGCAGGTCAGGCTGCTTGATATACTCTTCATTGTGAAATTAGTCATTCTCCTATTCAGTTCATGGATGATTTAGTGTTCCGTTCAACATATGCCCTGTTTACTGGGATCTCATATATTTGAGTTCTCGAGTTTTATAGTATCACCATAGATGCAGCAGTAGAAAGATGCTAGACAGTACCATTTGATAATATTGAGCCTTCAGGCTTTGCAGTACTGCCTGATGTAGCTGTACACCGTTCAGTATGTACCATTCAGTACCTGCAGTCTGATTTTTTTTTTACAGCTTTCAAGTTTTGCAGTACACTATTGTATGCATATGTATGAATGTGTATGTATGTATGTTTATACATATACACCAATCAGCCAAAACATTAAAACCACTAACAGGTTAGTGAATAACATTGATTATCTCATTATAATGGCATTTGTCAAGGGGTGGGATATATTGTGCAGCAAATGAACATTTGGGTAGGTGTAAGTCATATGGACTTACACCTACCCAAATGGTATTAAAGCTCAGTTTGATTACATCTTGGTTAATAGAAAATTGACAAATAGCATCACTAACTGCCGGGCATTTAACTCATTTCTTTGGATAAGCTCTGATCATTGTATTGTAAGCGCTAACATCCACCTCAGTCTACATGCCAACCAACCAAAACAAGCAACCTTCCCCAAGATATGACTGGTCAGCTCTAACAGACAACACTGACATGAGCCATAACTTCAACATCACACTCAGAAATAAATTCAATGCCTTACAATCAGAAACAACGACTATCACACCTAACATCACATACAACAACTCTGTTACTGCAAATGAAGTAGCTGCATATGAATGCCTACAAATAAAACCCAGGGTAAAAGGGCAAGCTCCGTGGGGGACGGAATCAATCTACATGAAACATGAAAATCTATCAAAAGCAGCTAAGCAAAGAAATGCCAACAAAATTGAACATCAACAAATTTAAGAAAGCCCAAGAAGACCTCGTCAAAACATATGATCAAGACAAGAAAGGTACGTGCAAGAGAAAATCAACAAAATAGCAGACGGCAGCTAACAAACAATCGTCCCTTGCATGGCAAACAGTAAATTAAATTAGTGGCAGAAAGTCCACTAACAAGGCCAAACTGAAGGCAAAACGTCAGCAAGATCGCCTTGACAAGTGGAGAAAACATTTTCTAGATCCACTTGGTAAATTACCCAACACCTCAGACACACCTATACAAAAAAATCCTAGATTATGATCTTGATATTAAGAAAGGCGACTTTACAATGGATGAACTAGAAGAGATAACCAAGAAATTACCAAACAGAAAAGCTGCCGGCCTTGACAACATCCCAATAGAAGTATGGAAAACAAGCAGTTTTAATGATATACTCCTGAGTCTGTAATGCAGTTTATAATCAGCAAACAATCGACCAATGGAGAAAAGGATGCATTCTTCCTTTTCCAAAGAAAAGCCACCTCGGCCTTCTGTGGAATCACACTTACAGCAATAGCAGCAAATATATACAACAACATGCTGCTAAACAGAGTATAGCCATCTATTAACAACATTCTTCATAAAAATCAAAATGGATTTCGCAAGAACAGATCAACAGTTGGTCAAATACTGACAGTGAAATGTATCACGAGGGTGTAAAGGCAAACAGTCTACCAGCTGTAATTTTGTTTGTCGATTTTTCAAAGGCCTTTGATTCGATCGACTGTGATTTAATGGAGAAAATCATGCTAGCTTATGGCCTTCCACAAGAAACTGTTGCAGCCATCCTGATGTTATACAAAGACACATGCTCAAAAATTCACTTTCCGGATGGAGACTTAAGAGTTTTTTGATATTGCTGCTGGTGTGTTACAAGGTGACATGCCAGCCCCCTTTCCTTTTATTCATTGTTTTGATTATGTACTAAGAACCTCCATCAACATAATTAAGGAGCTTGGCCTTACACTGAAGCCCAGGAGAAGCAGTTGACATCCTGCTCAAACCTTAACTGATGTTGACTACGTAGATGATCTTGCCCTTCTCGCTGACAACATTGAGCATGCTACCTTGCTGTTGCACAGTCTTGAAAATGCAGCAAAACAAGTACGCCTCTACATCAACGGTAGGAAAACTGAATTCATCAGCTGCAACCAAGAAGGAAACATCTCCTCATCAGATGGTCATAACATCAAATCTGTCTCGGAATTAATTTACTTGGGAAGCAACATCGAATCCACCGAAAAAGATGCGCAACTTCGAATTAGAAATACTTGGGGTGCCATTGAGGGACTTAATGTCATCTGGAAGTACACGTAACCAGACAAACTGAAGCGGGAATTTTTCGAGTAACAGTTGAGTCCATTCTCACTTATGGATCATCTTCTTGGACCCTCACTAAATGGCTTGAATCCAAACTTGATGGGGCTTTCACCAGAATGCTGTGTGCTGCACCAAATGTGTCCTGGAAGAAGCACACTACAAAGAAGTGTCTCTATGGCAATATATCTGCCATCTCAAACACTATCCAAGAACGAAGGGTTCGATTTGCTAGTCATTATTGGAGGAGCAAGGAAGAACTCACAAGCGACACTCTGCTTTGGTCACCCAAATGTGGAAAGATATGTGTGGGAAGGCCTGCAAGAAATTACATCAATCAACTTGTCGACAACACAGGATGTACATCTGAGGATCTTCCAGGTGCTATGCAGGATAGAGACGGGTGGCGTGACAGGGTCAGAGCCATCCAAGGATACTTAATCTGATGATGATGATGAACAGTCAGTTGTTAAAGTTGAATGGTTGGTAGCAGGAAAAATGGGCATGTGGAAGGATCTGAGTGACTTTGACAAGGGCCAAATAATGATGTCTAGACGGCTGGGTCAGAGTGTCTCCAAAATGACAAGTCTTGTAGGATGTTCCCGTTATACAGTGCTCAGTACCTACCAAAAGGGGTCCAAGGAAGGACAACTGGTGACAGGTTCATGGGCGCTCAAGGCTCATTGATGCATGTGAATAACAAAGGCTAACCTGTCTGGTCGGATCTCACAGAAGAGCGGGGCGGCACGGTGGCCCAGTGGTTAGCACTGGGATCTCATATATTTGAGTTCTCCATTTTTATAGTATCACCATATCTGCAGCAGTAGAAAGATGCTCGACAGTACTATTTGATAAACTTAAGCCCTCAGGCTTTGCACGACTGCCTTATGTAGGCAGGACTTGCCTCACAGCAAGAAGATCATGGGTTTGAACCCCAAGCTGTCCCAGGTCCTTTCTATGTGGTATATATAACCAAGTCCAGTTGCACTTGATTCAATTCCTTTGGATTTTTATGTGGAGTTTGCATGTTCTCGCCGTGTCTGCATGGGTTTCCTCCAGGTGCTCTGGTTTCCTCCCACCATCAAAAACACATGCATGTTAGGGTTAATACTCCTGTCTGTGCCCCTGACCAAGGCAATGGAAAGAAGAACTGGGGTTGGTCCCTGGGCACTGCAGCCACAGAATAGAGATTGTAGGATCTCCATTCTGTGGCTGCAGCTGCCCATTTCTCCTGTACAATAGGATGGGTTAAATGCAGAGAACAGATTCATTGTAAGAATGTAATTCACTGTAAGAATACAACAATAAAATAAAGTGGCTTTCTTCTTCTTTCTTTTGTAGCTCAAATTGCTGAAATGGTCAATGCTGGCTATTATAAACAGGTGTCAGAACACACAGTGCTTCACAGCTTGCTGCGTATGAGGCTGTGTAGCCACAGACCGGTCAGAGTGCCCATGATGACCCCTGTCCATCACTGAAAGCACCTACAATGGGCACATGGGCGTTAAAACTGGACCATGGAGTAATGGAAGAAGGTGGCCTGGTCTGATGAATCACATTTTCTTTTACATCATATGGACAGTCGGGTGCATGCACGTCATTTACCTGGGGAAGAGATGGCACCAGGATGCACGATGGGAAGAAGGCAAGCCGGTGGAGGCAGTGTGACTCTCTGGGCAATGTTCTGCTGGGAAACCTTGGATCCTGGCATTCATGTGGATGTTATTTTGACATGTAACACCAACCTAAACATTTTTTCAGACCAGGTACACCCCTTCATGTCAACAGTATTCCCTGGTGACAGTGGCCTCTTTCAGCAGGATAACTGCCACACTGCAAAAATTGTTCAGGAATGGTTTCAGTAACATGACAAAAGAGTTAAAAGTGTTGCCTTGGCCTCCAAATTCCCCAGATCTCAATCCGATCGAGCATCTGTGGGATGTGCTGGAAAAACAAAGTCCAATCCATGGAGGCCCCACCTTGTAACTGACAGGACTTAAAGGATCTGCTGCTAATGTTTTAGTGCCAAATACCAGAGGACACCTTCAGAGGTCTTGTGGAGTCCATGCCTCAATGAATCAGGGCTGTTTTGATGGCACTAGAGGGACCTACACAATATTAGGCAGGTGGCTTCAATGTTTTGGCTGATTGGTGTGTATACAATAGTATGTATATCATTCTGCTTACTATTTGAAACTTATGTTTAGAGCTCAAAATGATCCGTTCAGACATGATTTGTAAGTTCATTTTTCCCGCCGTTACGTGACAGTGACCTGGAATCCATAAGAGGTCTCCAAATGATGGGCGGAGGCATAGTAATAATAAAGTCCATAGTTGTTCTCTCTTAAAGGCAGAAATGATGGTAAGGATATGTGAGGGACATATACTAAGTGTCGAGCAACACAAACAACGAGTGGTCTTGTGATGAATAACATAACCTTACTGAAGTGTGTGCGGATAGGTGGGATAATCTTATTTGTCACAGTCTGGTTTCTGATCTGCTTAGCAGACCGTGTCTAGTCAGGAGAGCTGTGCCATTTCCTTACACTTTTGTTGTTGAGTAAAAAAACTAGAATAGAAGTTGTTTGGTGTTGTTAAGATGGTACTGGCAAAGAGCACTGACAGGGAAGTACAACTTGTGACCTTAAACCACCTAATATGTAGCTGTATTGAGTATTATGGGTATTTGATTGATGGGACATTTCTGTTGAGAATATGCTAGGTAGCTGTTAGTTAAACGTTAGGTTGGCATTTGGAATGATTACATAGCAATATCTAATCATCTCGCTGATGGTCTCATTTGCCTATGTCTGTCATATAGAGGCATCAAAATTAAACTGAGACTGATAAATAATCAGTGAAACACTCCTCATAGCTGTTTAAAGTATGCGAACGCAGGCCTTAGTTAACACTGGAACGACGACAGTGTGTTTACCCCGATGATGTTGGGTATACGGGGGGGGGGGGGTTCCAGGATGCTGCAATAGATGGTTATGTGATCTTGAAGTGACATATGCTTGAAATGTTGGTGAATGAAGGTAAGTCCTTGAAAACCCCATTGACGTCCCGGCACAAACACACTCAATCCTTTCACAGGTAGTTAAGGTTCTTGAATGAGGCTGCATGAGAGATGGCCCTGTAGATTCAAAGCCTGATGTCCTCAGTGGCAACTGATAATAAGTACATGCTGTTAGCTTCTTGGTACAAGAGCTTATTGTCTGAATTGGGGTTCTGTGTTAATACCGACTCTGGAGCATGGCACAAGGGATTATTAGATAATATTTTGTGTATGCAATTGCATTAATTTGCATAACAACTCATTCATAATCACTTTTATTTTTATATTTCATACATTCATTGTTCATGCCTGCTTAAACAACTCAAGGGCCATGGGGTGAGGGAACCTATTCAAGTAGACATTGGACAATCTTTCAGAGAAGAGACCCCCTGAACAGGTTGCCAGGTATCATTTTTGTGACATTAGAATCATTTATACATCTTTCCCTTCACAGATTTGAATTTTATGGTGGGATTTCGAGTATTTTATGTTCTGTTAATGACTGCTATTCACTCAGAAAACAAGGTGTTGTAGTGAGCACACGGTTAGGTGTGTCCTCACTGTGAGTGATATGCGTGTCAGCAGGCTACTCAGATAACGTCGCCCCGCAGAATGCCTTGAAGTCTCCATGAATGAAATGATATGAGAAATGCTCAGACTGCAAAAAATGTTGAGAATTGAAGGCAAAAATGTTCAATGTATTTTTCTTTTCTTCTTTCTATGTATCGCTGATCTGCCTGTATGATATTTTTGAGTGGGTTGGGTGAGGTTGCAGAGCTTGGCGTGCTAGCTTGCTTGTGTAGTATGCACGTTAACTTCTGCATGCTTTGGCGCTGTAGTGTGTGCGCGTGCTCTACCCTCCCTCACCGTGAAGTTCCCTTGAGCAAGGTACTAAAATCACCAGTAGAGTAACGGGGTGGCCTTGAAGACTGGTTTGTATGGCGCAGCATCCAGGTGTCAATGTGTGCAAGTAGGCTATGTGGGTGTGAGGCCGGGCGGTGCTTAAGAAAAATAATCGTACTCCGCGGGACTAAACCTGGCACACGCACGCGCGTGCGCACACACACACGTCAGTTTTTCCAATTGATCACCTTTGTGAGCATGTATACGACCGACAGCAGCTCGACTTTTGGTTGCTCTTGATGGGGATGTGTCACAATCAACGGTGGGCCTGCATTGGGTTGCGTCTGCCGATGTGCTGCTGTAATTGCACCGACAACCTGTTTACGTTAAATTAAGCGGACCGCTTCGCTGCCTCCTCCCCGCGCGCCTTTCTCACGTCGCCATTGGTTCACGCGTCGAGCGACGTCTCCAAACTGACCCACCCCCCACCCCCCAGAACAGTCCGATTGAGTTGGAGACGCGTTCCCTTCTCCAGACATTTAGGCTCCACTCAACGATTATCTCTGCCGGCAAACCGAAACTGACCCCGCTTCGTTTAAACGAGAGGAACTTTTTAGCCCCGAGAGGGGCGAGGGGGCAGAAATCCGGACGATCCACCCGCCGATGTAGTAGCGCATCTGTGGAGAGCCGAGCATCGGCATGGACACGCCGACAAAAGGACGTTACCTCTCCCTGGGTCTCTTCTTCCTTGTTTATTGCACCGCATTTGCCATCTCCAAAGGTAAGGGTTGTATTCTCAGACGTTTTATTCACTGTTGTTAAGAGGAACGTTTTGTTTTTTTAATTTTTACATTTTCTTATTCAGTTTTCAAATTGGAATCGTGGGACGTGCCATGCTCAGGGTTACGCACCGGTTGTCACGTTTCCATATCGCCTTGTTTGATGAATTCATCCATTAGTTGGATATGCTCGAAGCCTCGTTTGCACAAATATTGTATTTTTTTCAATTAGTGTTTTTCTTTTTGCTCAGCCTTTGAATTCCTTTACGACTGTGACAGAATGCAGCTCTGTTCCACAACGGGAAGCCCCTGAACATTCATTGATCACGGCTCAGATACGAGTGCAAAATTCAGGCTCGATTTTGTCTCTTCACTTTGCTGATCCGAATACCGCAAGTCCGTGTGTTTATTGTTTTATACTCCCACTTTACTCATAGGGTTTTTTAATGAATTCATTTTGACTGTACTGCCTCAGTCAAGAGTATAATGCAGGCACGCCTGTTGCATTATACTCAAGTTGCTTTTTTGCATCTGTGTATGCATGCCTCCATTTATGATGCTTACCCTAATTACATGCAGCTACATTATCACCAGAAGGCTTTTTTATGCATTCATTATACGTTATGACTATACGTACAAGTCAGTTTTGGCCGACTGAAGCACCAATTACAAAGGACACCTGGCCACTGACACACCTAAATATCTGAATTCTGAAAGAGGCCCTTTTTAGATAGGGTGCCGGTTCTTCTGGGATATTCTAATGTTTTGGTCAAAAATAGCAGTACCACCTTGATTTGAAGAAATATAATGATAAAAAGCACATTTTATATAAAACACAAAACACTGAGTAGAATCTGAGAATAGACGTGCCTTACTGGTCCCCATGTTTGAGATAAAAAAATGTATTATTGGAGCGTTGTTCGTCCCTGGCAAAGCCCCTGACTGCTTTCCCCCAAACCCCCAAATGTTAATTTTGAAGACTGCACTTTAGAACAGATCGTTGCTAATGGGGGATTGCGTGCAACAGGCAGATCTGCAAAGTGATATTGTTATTTCCCCTGCTGGACTCAACCCTCTGAACTCAATCTATGGCGGCCTGAAACGGGGCACTGAGTGCAGTGATAGAGGTCACAGCATCAACTGTAATGATGTAATGAGTCACATCGTCCCTGCTCCTTTGCTTGCTGCTGCTCACTGAATTAAGGTGTATGGATGTGCTTCTGAAAAATTTCACGGCAATTTTCATCGGCTCTCTGTTGTACTGACACTATTGATAGTGGCTAAGATTTAAACGTTGCAGTTATGATTTCATCTTTCAGATTTGCATTTGATGTGGCTGTTAAATACGGGTATGTATTATTATATAGGTGAAACTTAGATACTTTTTATGATTTCACAAAATGGAAATGGGCATTTGGCAATAAATATACAATAATTTATGTAAATTGCCTTTCTCTTCCAGCATGTGCCAGGATATGAAAAAAGTGCAAAACTGTAAAATGGATACACAATATTCTTTGAACAACTGAAGGGTTCTTATGTTGTTATGCAATTGAACTGTGGACCAAATACAACATTATCACATATCCAGAAAATCAACTAATAAGACAATCGGATAAAAGTCAGATTTGTGCCATCAGCAGTTTTCATGTGAACGTTTCCCACCAGCATAAGCGATGCATATGCGCATCATTCACTAATATTGAACCATGTCTGAGCTTCCACTGTGTGTGTGGCAAAATGGTGTGAGACATACAGTGTCATATGGACATTTCCCAACAAGGTTGTCTCTATGAAGCAAACGGCGTTAACAACAGTAGCTTTGTTGCTTTGAGACTCTGTGTTGCTACCGTTCAACAAGATTTAAGCTCTTAAGGATCAATGGTGATGCGCACAAGCCCATTCGCTTGGAACCAGAATCACGCAAGAGTTCATGAACTGTGGCTTGTCCTGCACACCACAGCCATGAGTAAGCACAGTGCGGCCCAGGGGAGACTTAAAAAGGTTTTTCAAGCATCATGCACTCTGCACGCCGCCTGATGGTTGCAGTCTCGGACATCATCATGCATGAAATAAGGATAGTTTCTCCAAGAGGAGACATCGAGAGTGGTGCCGAAGAGTTGATTTGTTTTGTTTGTGTGTTGGGGCCTCATTATCAGTGTCAACTATCACCATCTTATATCGATTTACATTTTACAGCCCTATTCACCATGGTTTTTAAAATGCTGATTAGAAGGGTGTGTGTGTGTGTGTGTGTGTGAGAGAGAGAGAGAGAGAGAGAGAGAGAGAGAGAGAGAGAGAGAGAGAGAGAGAGAGAGAGAGAGAGAGAGAGAGAGAGAGAGAGAGAGAGAGAGAGAGAGAGAGAGAGAGAGAGAGAGAGAGAGAGAGAGAGAGAGAGAGAGAGAGAGAGAGAGAGAGAGAGAGAGAGAGAGAGAGAGAGAGAGAGAGACGTTCGGTCAGAATCTATAACCTGAAGTTGATTTGACATGATTTTGTGATTTACATATAACCAAAATTTAACTTGCTTGTTAATCTGGTAAGAATATAAATGAGGAGGTGGACCAGGTGATAACTGATTGAGGACTGTTAAAGTCACCAATATTGTAGAACCTGTGCAATACTGTAACATGCTCTTCCTTTAGTGTCCTCAATGGTAGTATATATTATGGATGCACCAGTATCACTTTTTCACTGCAGATACCGATTCCAAGTGCAAACCTTTTAAGTGTCGGCCTATTACTTTTGTTGAACAGTGCAAGCTAGACCTTTATTTTGGGGTCAATGGACAAAATATTTGAGATAGAATCAGTTTTTTTTTTCACCATTATAGAAATATGGGCTTCCATGTGCCAAAAATGCAGTCAATCAAGCCATTCTATTTTTATTCATGACATGTCACTCACTCATGGCTTTTGGTATTGGATTTTATTATTAGGTAAAATCTCTGTTACTGATACTCCATTTTGGTCTTGCATAGGCTAAAATGGAAATCCGAAACCGATACCAATATCATCAGTGCATTCCTACTATATGTGATCATTGTGTCTGACAAGGTTAAAGGATAAAATTACATTGTAGAGTTATTGGTGTTTGTTGGTTGGAAAGAGTGAGATTAATCTCTACTTAGGCAGTTATGTGTACTGGCCATCAGACATACTGGGACAAATCCCGGTGGGCCATTGCATCGGTGGGTCGGTGGACCATCAAAAAATCCACACAGGCCCTGTATGCCTGTCATTCGGGGTGCACATGAGAGCGTGCTGCGTGCGTGTTATGGACTGGGCTCACAAACAAGTTAGTTAATGCACATTAACATTCTAGACTAATGCAAAAGTAGCGCATAGCAGCGAGCTGGCCAACGAAAGCCATGGACAAGAAAATGTCACAAAGTAGAGGAGGGGCAGAAAAAAGAGAGAAAAAAGGAAGCAGGCAATAGAGGTACAGGCTTCCAAATGTAAACAAACACAAAACCGTCCAGACCCACAGTGCACCTGTGCTGTGCATGTAGGTGGAGTGAGGCAGTGTTCAGTCAGAAAGGTGAGGGACCAGCAAGTAGTGATAACAGGGATTACGCATATCCTAAAAGTGCTATGACTAACATAACTTTATAGCTAGCTAGCTTTGGTATGTCCTCACCTCCGTAATGTTACTTGTTGTCCTCCATGTCTCCAGTCATCAGTTGTGAGCATATCCTGCTAAACATCCTTGTCAGGTCTTTGTGACGCATAGCCACGGCAGCAGTTGCACGCACCATGGGGGGAAAAAAATCGACGTAATGTTTGGGCATTAGCATCCTCAAGTGGCCAGCAACGCTATATATAAGGAGCAGACTGAAGCGGTAAGATGGACGTTAAACTATAGGCTAGGCTACATGTTCAGTTTAAACTGCTGTAACTTTTGGCTACAAAATGACCCCACTGATAGGCTACTTGTTACTATTTAAGCTATGCTGATGACGTGTTACAATATGTCTGTAACTGCTGAAATATGTCCTGGAATTGACATGCTACTTTCCATTGCAAAAGCCTTTGAATAGTAAGCATCACCTGTCAACAATAAAAGACTATATCATTACCAGCAAGGACTAGAGTGCAAAATGTAGTGGGCTATCTCCTGTATCCCACCCCCGCCAGTCCCAGTAGTCCGGGGCTGAATTTCTTTCCCAGTACACCCCTGTACTTAGGTCACACACTAACTCATACTTCTTGCCCATGCAGCATGTATAGATGGTGGCTAAAGTACCAATAACTGTAAACTGACTGATGTTGTCCAACTTACCAAACACGTGTTAGACTTCAGTTTATCCTCGACCCTGTTAGTGTTGAACTTGTTTGACAATTGATTAATTTTGGTCATCAATTAATCGTTTAAGTAATTTATCAAGTAAAAATGCCAAACAGTCGCTGATTACAGCCTCATGGTGCTAAGATCTGCCTTTTTCCGATTCATATCATTATAAAATGAATACTTCGGGGGTACTCTTGGTGGCTAGCCAGACAATATAAACAGTTTTAAGGCATCTCTTTGGGCTCTGGGGACTTAAAATGGGCATATCATTAATCAATTCATTGTAAAAATAATCGATAGATTGTGATAATGAATAATAAATGGATCGATAATGAAAATAACTATCGACTGCTAATTGTGCCTTACCATTATTGGTACTATACTTTTTTTTATACTTGTATATAATTTTTTTTTTATTGGCCTTTGTGCACTGCCTGTTGACACCTATGTCTTATCGGACTTGAACCTATTTTTTGGCACTTACTTACGTTGTTGTCTCCTGACTAGATCCTTGCTTGTGTTGTATTAACTGTCAGATGTAAGTCACTTTGGGTAAAAGTGTCTGCTAAATGAAATTGTAGATTGAAATGGGAAAAAATAATTGTGGTAGACCAAAATGAAATACAAAACTATAATCACTCTAGTTTTCACAAAAAAAGAGAAAAAAAACAAAATCAAGGTTTTTACCTTGTTGCCTACAGTGCTTTTGTAAAACAAAGGTCAAATCTGCTATTTTTCCCTCAGAGGAAAGTAAGGGGCTCTTGTATTTTCCCTGCTACCCTCGAATGAATCATGGTACTCAAGCTGCCGTGTGTGACAACCTGTGCAGTTCAGTACCCAGATTTACATTTAAATGAAACCAAATGGTTTTCTACGCTCAAAAGTGATATACAGTAATGATGATGGTAATGAAAGCAAAGTCCCCTTTCATATAGGACCAGCTCCCATTTGGGATTGCTGTCATTTAGGGATTTAACGGGTATATTTCATGAGTTACGTTTTTTGCCACGTCAAGATTATTACGAACACATTTGCAATGAGTGAATTCATCAATGTGCTTGCCCAAGGTGTTTAGTGTTGTCAGCAGTCGGCCCCGCAATTCATCCCTTCTCCCTGCCCACCGTCTGGCTGGGCTTTATGTAAGTTAGATTGTCATTCTCCTTATGAACTATCTGCTCTGCCTTTTTTAGGTTTAAAACGACAAGTCTGGCCAACAACTTTGGTTTTTCTGATTTTTTTAAGACAGTGAAAAGTATTAGAACAACTTTTTCGAATTTGTCATGATCGTGTTAATCCATCCTCAATGAATACTGTAACTTGCATCCGTTTAATATGAGAGGCAGCAGTGAGGATACAAGGAGCTACAGATATCATCAGTCAGTCAATCAAGTTAAATTTTATAAAGCACTTTTCTCCATCTCTCTCAGATTTTTCATTCCATCACTTGTGGTTTTATAGACCCCTCATGTCTTAATTACACAGCTTGGTACGGGACACAGCACAGAGAAATGTCTATTTACTGAACTGCTGCAAATTTGCAGTGCAACATACAAGAACAGCTTTTGGGGTTTCATTGGCATTGTATTTCTTTGTTAGTTAAAAAAAGACATTATCCTCCATTTTAATTCAGGAGCAGATTTTTTTTTCAGTTGCATAGGTTCATTTGAAGAGAAACACCACAGAAATGAAAAATCAATTTTACTGTCATATCCAGTCTTTAAACCTCGTTTTCCTCTGAACTAAACTAAATTGGTGACTACTAACTCAGCCAGTGGGGTGAGATAAGTTTCAATGTCTTTTGCAGAAACTGATGCCAATTACGTCCACCCAACTGGCTCATTTCCACCACTCGTCTCAAGAAAATAAGACTGTAAGATGTATTTTGACTAAAATACTTGTAAAGCGGGATATTTTTGCTGTATATTATTCTCAAACCAGCTATAGTAGCACAACACCTTTCAGAGGGTAGACTGCTCATTCCCCTTTTGGAAAAAAAGATGCAGAGACAAAATAAAATGACAGGTCAATTTACATTGACATTAGATTTTTGGCATTAAACTAACTCTTTTATTCAAAGTGACAGAATGACAAGTGTGCAATATGATATACAACAAATCCTGTGGAACAATGCTAATACACCGCCAAAACAAGTTGTCTTCGTTTTACTGTTGCCAAAACAACAAAATAAACAAAAAGGGGTCCATAGAATATGTTCGTACCGTCAGAAAGAAAGAACTAATTGGTATCAAGATAAGTGCCCAGCTGAAAAATGTTTTTTTTTGTTGTTTTTTTTTTGCTATAGGCCATGAAATTGCTGTCTTGTTTATTATTATTTGTGTTTAAGTTAATGTAGTTATCCAAGGGCATTTATAATTTATGGCAAAGCACCACTTAGATATTACAGTTGGTTTGTGTTAATGTTAAGCGGAAGAGAGCCCTCGACAGCCTCAACATAACCTTCATGAATTGTTATGTGCTCTCAGTAACCACATGCATAATCAGTCACAACTTACTGAGAACCAGTACCTCAAGCATCTGTCTAACTAAACATGGCATTAAAAAGTAGTGCCAAAGCTCTTTTTTGTTTTTTCTTTGGTTTTCTTTCTTTTCCCCCCTGACGTTAGATTAGCTTCGCTGTTAAGCAAAAGTCGGGATCTTTATTGATGTCAAATACAGTGGTGACAAGCTGTGCAGACACCTCATGAGGTTTTTTGATATCGGTGTACACCAGATGAGCTTTTTACAAGCCTGCCTTATGATACCATCCTTTAACCAAACCTTCAAGCATCAAGCAGCAACAACAACTCTACTAGACATGTGTGAACGACTGCATCCCCCCCCACACACACACACGGATAGTCTTGAATTAAAAAGCCAACACAGTCCCTTGCACAAAATTTGCCAGGCATAATTGATTTTCTGCATTTCCTCCTGATGTATGGGTCATGGCTTTAATATGTATTGGTCCATCTCAAGCAAATGGCCCTTTGATTGAGTGGACTTTCCCCAGACCAATGAATGAAACTTAAGCAAAGTTGTTGGTATTGTTCAGTATATTGAGTAGTTTACTCATTGTGGAGGTGAATAAATTGAAGAGGCAATGTTTTTTTTTGTTTTTGTTTTTTTGCCCTATACACCTCTTTTATTTTCTCTGTGATGTATGATGTGATTTCAACGGCTTGTATTCGCTGCCGTAGATTGGTTGATAGAAGCTCCCCATTCATCCTTGGTGACCGTACCATTAAACTGTTTACATCATGCCAATACGGGTTGTAGGCAGGGACAGCATTGAAACCGTAGTCAGGTAACAAAGAGGGCGGGGACAGAATTCTTGGTATTGTGATCGGCTCCTCAGCGACAGCCTGACACGGGTCGGAAATCGTCCGCAATAGATCACAGTGCGCTTTTGTTCCCTGGCCTTGCGTGTGGCCTTTCATATCACAACCTTGGTGGTTCTCTGTTGTTTCTGCACTCACTTTCATGGCCTTGGGTCAGCTGTTCAAACATGTCCTCTGTTGATCCATGGCGCAGCGGCAAGCCTTAGTGGGGCAGAACAGCGCTGAAGGACAAGTTGTGATGGATGAAGTGCCGAGCGACCGTCTCAGCCCACTGTGTCCCGTCCTGCCTGGAGGGCCGCACAGTCCCGCCGATGGGCACATGTTAGTCATTGAGCCCATAGCTGGCTCGGCTGCAGGTTGGACTGTCAAGAGACAGAGGGTGCCCTAGAAAAATCAATGGAACGGATCTAATAGTTGGCTATTACATTATATATTTAATAATATTTGCACTGTTTCACTTACAACATATCGATATAATATCAATATCATAATGTGAGACTAGATATCGTCTGGGATTTTGCTTATCATGATGTAACTTGAATGCCATTTCCAGGTCTTAAGGGCTGCATTTCAATAAAGTGGTACAATTTTCTGAACTTATTCAACTATTTTAACCAAGTGAAATGAATAATGAATGTCTCTACCTTCTTTGTCATCATATCCTCATTACTAATGACCATTTATCAACATTTTCTGATGGGCATCCCCAATATACCATCACCTTATCGATATCAAGGTAGTCATACAAAAATATTGTGATTATTGATTTTGTCAATGTCACCCAGCCCTAATTTCACCATATGTACATTGAAACCCCTTATAGTGATTACATTCGTCCAGTCCGAGATGATCACTATAAGTAGTTGTTAAAAAATTTTTTTCCTGATGACCATCTAATTGCCTTGTACACCTATTTAATAGAATCAATGTAATGAAACAGACAATTCCTCCATTTTACTGGATTTAATTGACTATAAGACAGAAAACTCACTGTCAGCTATTATAGTGTAAAAAAAATATCAGTTGCTCCAAACAGGAAATTAAAAAGGAATTGGTCACATGGCTAAGTGGTGTCTAAAGTGCATTTTTAATAACAGTAGGTTGAGTCCTAAAAATGAAAGTAAACCCATGCCACTTATTGACTGTCTGGCAATTTCAGAGGTGGATTTTCAGATGTTCAGAGCGGAGGTGGTGCTGTTGAGTATCATTAGTTTTACTGCGAATTGGTACCTTGGTTTTGAAGCGAATATGTAATTTCCGATGTGTGAAAAACTCCAAAGGATCACTTTAAGCGGCCTGTCTGATCACAGTAACAGGATTACTTAAATAGTGTTGGTATAGGAATGATTCTGTTTGGTGAATATTGATCAGTATATGTTTTACCTGATTTATTTTTTGGTGAATATTGATCAGTATACGTTTTACCTGATTTATTTTTAAGTGCCGATTGTTCATATAACAACTCCAACGGGCCTTTTATTCTGACGTCTTCCATCGGCTGTGTGTCCTCTTCTGATATAATCTTAGCATTTCATTAAAGTGAGCCACCCACCCGCCCATGGCCATCCCACCCAAATTGCATTCTTGAATGTTTCCCTGCTTTATAGTCCATCCGTTTTCAGCAGTCCGTTTCCTCCCTGCCCATATGAGCAACCTTTCTCATCTAAAATCTCTCTCGGTGAGTATCAACCTGGATTGACAAACGATCAGAGCGGTCCTGGCTACAGTAGAACGAAGAGTAATATGAAAATACATTTAAAAGCTGTCAGAGGGGCGGAGGCGTCAAGGTGTCAGTTTGTGGGGGGCAGTGATGTGTTTCAGCATATTTCAGGGTTCTGGAAAAGATAATGAGGGAGACATGTCTTGATGATACCAGACAGCTGCTGATATCTCCTCTGAGTTTCTCAGCTGGATGGTGATGCAACACTTGATGCTCGTTGCTTCTCCTTGCAATCTCTCCCAATGGGCTGTTTGCAAGTCCTTTTGTCTCTCTCTGTTTGGCGTTTTTGTCTTGAATCATGACATGGGTTCACCACTCGCCAAGGGCCAGTAAGTCACGGCTTCCTTTTTTTTTTTTTTGACGTGTTTTTGATGAACATCTAATTTGGTGTGAATTCACTAGCTCTAACGCTGACTTCAGAGATCCTGACAGTTTGACCTTTGACCCGGTAAAGTGTTTGCAGCATGATAATAACGCTGTTCTCTTCGATGCTTTGCCTGGATGAGTCGGGTCTGAGTAACTGTCGAGTTACTTGTGTGCCTCAGGCGTCCTCCCACTGCCTCTGTATCACGTCTGAAATTGTACTTTTAGAGTCAATTTGGCTTTTGATACAATCTCGTGTTTCTTTGGGGTCAGCCCTGTTGAGGATTACTCAACCCTCACATGTAAACCAACTGGTATTCATCTCAACTTTGTGCTGCTGTTTGTGTCTATGCCGATTCGCTCTGGCTTGTGCCCACACAATAGGCAATACAAGAAATCTGTTTTTTTTTTTTTTTTAACTGTACATTATCTGATCTGAATTTGGTGCTGCCAGGGAAGAGGAAAAGAGGAAGGCTAAAGAGGAGGTTTATGGATGTTTTGAGGGAGGACATGCAGGTGGCTGGTGTGACAGAGGAAGATGTAGAAGACAGGAAGAAATGGAAACGGATGATCCGCTGTGGCGACCCCTAACGGGAGCGGCCAAAAGTAGTAGTAGTAGTAGTAGTAGTAGAAGATTATCTGATCTGAATCTGCAAGCATTTTGTGAAGCAGTGTGGTTTGGTGTGATTTGAGTGCTTTCTCATTGACCTGAAAGCTGTTTGAGAAACTCATGTCAGCTGTTGGTGACTGCGGTCCAACACGTCACATCCAGTAATGTGCAATTCAATTAGTCAGCAGTCTCAAGACATTCTGTTGCCAACTTGATGACCTTAAAATAACCAAAACTAGGGGCATCCGGGTTGCGTAGCGGTCTATTCCGTTGCCTGCCAACATGGGGATCACCAATTCGAATCCCCGTGTTACCTTTGGCTTGGTCGGGCATCCCTACAGACACAATTGGCCATGTCTGCGGGAGGGAAGCCGGATGGGGGTATGTGTCCTGGTCGCTGCACTAGCACCTCTTCTGGTCAGTCAGGGCAGCTGTTCGGGGGGGATGGGGAACTGGGGGGAATAACGTGATCCCCCCATGTGCTACGTCCCCTTGGCGAAACTCCTCACCGTCAGGTGAAAAGAAGCAGCTGGCAACTCCACATGTTTTGGAGGAGGCATGTGGTAGTCTGCAGCCCTCCCCGTATCTGCAGAGGGGGTGTAGCAAAGGTGTAAAAACCAGGGCCAGAAAGTAAAAGTCCAAACCATGTATTTGCTCCACTCATGCATTACACCAATAGATTCTAGTCAACACCCCTCCTCAACTAGGTAGGGAAAAGTAGTTAATGAAATCAGCTGGTTTAGTAACATGGTTGGAGCAAATACACGGTTTGGACATTTACTTTCTGGACCTGGTTTTTACACCTCTTGGGTGGAGCAATGACCGGCACGGCTCGGAAGAGTGGGGTAGTTGGCCAGGTACAGCTGGGGAGAAAAGTGGGGAAAAATCCAAAAAACAAAACAAAAAAACCGAAAATTGGTTAATGTTCAAATTTTCTAAATATTTTACACAAAGGCTCTCATGTGGCCATTCTCTTTGTCACGTATGCCAGAATACGTTTCAGGGAAAAAAATAAGGTGTTAGGCTGATGAAGGGTCTTGCTATGATCTTGGATGGGGAAAGCATCCAAACTCATGGTGATTTAATGTCAAGTTTTCAGCAGAGGGACACACACTGAGATAAGAGCCATCTTTTTCTGTCTACCACTCTATGGCTTCTTGCTTCTCGGGGCATATGAAATCCGCATCCATACTGCAAGCCAAGGATCCCTTGTGGAGACACAGAAATCACCTCCTAACACTAAAAAGCTTTTAACATTCCCCCGCCCCCCCCTAGCAAATAAGTAATATACCCTACCATCTGTCAGAGAATGCAGACGGGACAACATGAATTTTGGAGACGAGTTGGAAAGGAGGGGAAGTAACCATTTATGTAATTACACACATTTCAAAGTGATCAATAGGCGCTGGTATTTGTTTATTAGCTATATCAATAATGTTTTGCACTGATATGAATTTTGAATACAGAGTAACTAATGCACAATCATTGATCTTGCCTGTCAAATCCATCTAATGAATGGGCAAATATGAATTATTCAGATGGTTTGAATAAACATGTTATTGAAATTTCATTTTCTCTAAATTAGTGACATTTGTTAGCCATCCTGAACAAGAGTATAAACATGGAGAAACGAGAGCAAACAATCACCATAAAAAAAGTCTCCCCACTGGTCAGACGCTGACATGCTTTAAAAGATGCATGCTGTATAATGCAAACTGTCTGAAATAAATTGAAGTAGTCCATTGCCTCCATATGTCCTTCAGCAATGAGCAGCCCTCAGGGCTGTATGGAAAGTAGAATTGTTAAATCCAGCCAGAAAGATTGGAGACAGCACATGACCAGTTTAGACATCTGCAACATAATTCTGTGTTTGGGTTTGACTGCCTGTCTGCCACGGGGGAGGACAGGAATAGACAAACAGATGTCTTTCTCAAAAGAAAAGAAGCTCTTTTGTTATGGATCTTAATACGTTTTTCTTTTACACAGATGTGCCAAGTTTAAATGGTGTTTTTGCCCCCTGGATTCCTTTTGCTGCAGAATGGAGCTGAGGTTTTGCAGTAGCCACACCTACTAGGGTACATTTGACTTCGTATTTCCCCTCAGCAGTTTTGCCCTACTTACGAAGTAGTTCATTTTAACTAAACCTTGAACATTTTGCCAGAATGCCAGAAGATAAATGGAGAGAAATAAAAAAAAAAGATATTTAGAGTTACCATTACTTGTGGAATAATGAGTACACCTTTACAACAATACACATATCTATTTATCTATCTATCTATTTTTTCTTGAACAGGCTTACGTGGTCAGCCTAAGTGTCAGATCAAGATGACCAAATTAAAAGGAATCTTTTTTTTTTCCCCTCCCCCTTTTTCTTCCCAATTTTATCCGGCCAATTGCCATACTCTTCCAAGCCGTCCCTGTCACAGCTCCACCCCCTCTGCTGATCCAGGGAGGGCTGCAGACTACCACATGTCTCCTCTGACACATGTAGTGTTTCCAGCCACTTCTTTTCACCTGACAGTGAGGAGTTTCGCTAGGGGGCCGTAGCACATGGGAGGATCACACTATTCCCCCCCAGTTCCCCCTCCCCCCGAACAGGTGCCCCAACTGACCAGAGGAGGCGCTAGTGCAGTGAACAGGACACATACCCACATCCGGCTTCCCACCTCCAGACACGGCCAATTGTGTCTGTAGGGACACCTGACCAAGCCAGCGTTAACATGGAGATTCAGACCACCGATACCCACGTTGGTAGGCAATGGAATAGACCACTACACCACCCGGACACCCCTTAAAAGGAATCTTTTACATTAGTAATAGTCCCTTTGCAGTGTCACATTATCGTCTGTCCCTTTAGGTGGTAAGGTAGCATATTTTTGATTCTCCACTTTCAAGCGAGACAAATGCATGCTACCCTTTTTACGGATGTAGACATTATCCAGAACTGTTCTAGATTAATATTCTGACTATCAAATCCATCTCTGATCTGTATCTACATTAGCCTGTTTTGGAAACCTGAGAGAAAACCCATAACATATTTTATATTGTTTGTTCACCACGAACAGGATCCGTTTGCTTTCACCCAGTCATGTTTTATATTCTATGACACATGTATAAATACATTAACATAATGATTTAGAAAAACTATAAGAAACTGTGATTTAATAAAACAAATTCAGAAAATAGAATAAAGTCTACTAATGAGTTCTTTTGCATCAAGGGTTGAAACTTTACTTTCCCTTTGGCAGGCGGCTCGTCTTAAGTCCTGTTAGCCTTGCTAGAGACATTTTGCTGTTTACAAAAAAAAAAGAAGAAAAAAAAGCTGTTTGAGGTACTTAATGAGATTAACTGTTCCATTTAATTGTGTTGCATATTGAACCACTCAACTTTAGGATAGGTTTTCATGTGTTTCTATGTGTGCGTTTGTGTGTGAAGGAGACTATTGTTTGTACTGGATAAGTGATTGGTTGATATGAATATGGCTGCCGTTGCTTTACTGTGTTGCACCAAAATGAGAAATGGAAATCCTGTTCACAAGTTTGACCCCAGCAGAGCCTAAGCCACCAAGAGATACGAGCTTCATCTGGCTTGTGTTGCTCATTAATTTAGACCGAGGTGTGCTCAGTTGGAAGTAGGGTTGCCATGGTAATCACCCATAATATGTATACATAGTATATAAAAATGAACTGCAATTTTTCATTCTTCTTATGGCTTTTGGTGCCAGTGATGTAGCTGCCTAGATACCACTGCATATTAACATGCAATATTAATGTTCCATATGTTCCAATACATAATAATAACAATAAACTTTATTTATATCGCACCTTTCTGAACAGTTACAAGTTGCCTTACACAACAGGCTAAAACAATGCACATAGTCAGGATAAGGCAACAAAATACAATAAAATAATGGGACATAATGCCAGATCCGCTCCACAGAACAAGGTAAAACACGGTCAGCATAAAGTCACAAGAGCATAATTAAAAGGAAGAGAATTAGAGCCGATAAAACAAGGATTATGATAAAAACAATTACGGTTAGGTGGTGAAAGAAAAAATATGAAAATATAAAGAATTAAAAATGTAAAGTTATATAAGTATAAGATATAAACTATAAATAAAAATTAGGCAACAATGGAGTTACTATAAAAAGCCTTCCTGTAAAAGTAAGTTTTCTTAAGAAGTGATTTCAAAGAAGGCAGTGAGTTTGCTAGCCTAGTAATTTCCTCAGGTAGGGAGGTCCACAGCCGTGGGACTCTTAACGCCCGGTCATCTTTAGTACCAAGCCTGGCTGAGGGAGCAGTTAAAAAGAACCTGCCTGAGGAGCGCAGGCAGCAACCAGGCCCTGGGTGGGAGTAAATCAGTGATATATGTAGGAGTGAGGCCATGCAGGGCTTTAAACGTAATTAGTAAAAGTTCAAAATCAATCCTATACCTAACAGGTAGCCAGTGAAGCTTTGCAAGAACGGGAGTGATGTGTTCATGTCTCTTGGAAATTGTGAACAGTCTGGCAGCTGAGTTTTGGATGAGCTGGAGGTGGGAGGTGGACTTTTGACTGAGCCCTAAATACAGGGAGTTAAAATAATCCAGACATGATGAAATGAATGCATGAATTACTTTTTCAAGGTCTATTTGACATAGGAAATTTTTAACTTTTGCAATGTTCCTAATTACTGTGGCTATAATAAAAATGAACAGCACCAATTCCTTTATAATGGTCAAATAATGCAATAATGTTCTTGCTAGTTCTGGTTACTGGTTCTTACCCAATTCAATTATTGATTTTGCGAGTAGACGCTTGTACCTGAAATACAATACACATACAAAACAAAATTGTTATTTCAGTAGTGTATTTGTCAGTGCATCAGTTGTGAACACCGATTTGAACGGTGTTGCAAGTGATTTGATTGAATTGGGAAAAATATATATATATATTTTTTTACTTAGTGGGAATTTCACAACATAGCATTTTACATTCTAATTATGTTCAGTAATTAGCAAAGGTTTTTCCCGATTCACCAGTTTATCTCACTTCTGCAAATAAACCACTCTCTTATTTTAATTGGTTATTCAGCTGTATGACTTTAGCTACTATGTTAATCACAAATTCCTGTGACTCCATAACAACTCTACTGTACTATCTGCTATGTCCTTCTTGTTTCGTAAATTAAATCTGTGTGTGTAATATCAGTGGCTTGAGACATTGCCAGGGCCAGAAATTCATTTTTCAAAATGGGGGAAATTCTCCCCTTAAGTGCTTCAAATAGGGGGGATCTATATACTCTTTTTTTGGGGGGGGGGTATTACTTGTGATCTTACCATGCCCTGTTCTTACCTCAAATTGCCTTTCCTCGCTCTCCTCCAACCTAAGGTGTTATCTGAACTTTATACATTGTCTCATCCTCTCTTTTTTTGTAACATCGGCTGGTAAAAGGCGCGGCACCATACATTTTACAAATCGAGCAGCTCATTTCTCCATTAAGCTCGAGCCACAGATATATTCTGAAGCAGTTAGTCTTTGGACTGCTGCTTCTCTTTAGTAACGTTACTGTTACCTGTCTGAGGATCCTGAGGTTTAACGTTGTTAACAGTGACTGGCGCTGGGACCGCTACTTGCGCTAGCCCTCTCGGGCTCCGGTGGTTTTTTTCTGCGTGGGTTCCACTTCAGTTGATGTAGATGTAGTTTTAGCCAGTGGTTCGTGTTTACTTGCCTTCGAGTGAATATCATCAAAACAACGAAGTTTGTCTGATTCCTGCGGCCGACGTTGCACATGAAACTTTTTCATGCAACTTGGTTGCATTTGAGTTGCATAATGTTTGTGCGACTAAACCAATACACTAAGCATTTCAAATGCAATCAAAACTACGTGCAACAACCAGTGAGATTAGTCAGAATGATATAAATAGGACATCTGTTCAATAGTTGTTAAATATTCCCCTTACTTTCTCATGTATTGAAGATTTATTACATGTCTAACCAACCTACATTTTGTAGCTAAGAACACATACATTTCAAATGGTGTTAAGTAAGACAAAAATGCTGTATGGCCTTAATGCTAACTGGCAGTACTGGTGTAAGTTCTCCCCTGGTCTGAGCCCAATTCCACCCACTGCATAATTTTGAAAAATGCTGGGCAAGGGGCTGGGAGAGGCTGAGGTGGGGGGCAGGGAGTTGATCTGTGAGGCAGGAGCATGGGCAGGAGTAGCTAGGGAGATCCACAAAAAGGGCCCGGCGCTTTGCTGGCTCGCTGCCACACACCGCCGAACCCAATCCCCTCCACTGGCCCACCTTCCAGCATGGTGTCAGACATCATCCCATGAAGAACCCCAACCACCACGAGGCGGATGCGCCGCAGACAGAAGTGGACCCCAATAGATGGGCCATGGCTTTCCGGAGGTGGGGAGAGGCGAATGATTTGGCGACTGCTTCCCCAGCCGCTGTGAGAGTCCAGCCCGACCGACCCAGTTGACCAGTGGTGCTTCTACAGTCGTCAAAAGCACAAGTCTGAACCACTGTGGCAAAATGGAAAAGGGTGAAATAATATAACCACAACTAACTAAATTGAGAGAAATTCAAAAGGCTGGTAGAAAATGTAATAAAGTCACAAGGTTAGCAAGTAAACTCCTGTGAATGAGTCTCGATCAGCTTATATTTCAAAATGAGTACGGTTTCAGAGACTCACACTCAGTGGCAGAAGCTTGGGGAGGTGGGTCGCCCACCACTGATTAGAGGGCATTAACTTTTTTTTATTTTTTTTATTTCATTACATAGGTAAGTCCCAACCTGTCGACTACGTCAGCATTGGCCTTGCAAAGTTCAGGGCTGATTTAAAACGGCAGATGGCGTTTTGAACCAATATCAACCCATGAAAGGCCGATTTTTATAAATCTGTTAATACATGTCAATATTAACATCAGCACTGATGTATTTCATAACCGTACAGTCATATCATTCAGTTTACAGCTCAAAACACATTTTAAGTGTTTAGTATCTCTTTAAATTAACAGATGTATTTCTTAAATTGATTTATCTTAAAAATGTGCTTGTCATGGACATTACAGTTTTGAAGAAATTTCCTTGTGTGAGGTCCATGTTGGTAGACATCTTGTCATCATGGTTTTACCGTCGGGAATTGAAAGCCCGACAAAACAGATCGGGTCAGATTTGGGGAGTGACGTTATGTCAAATGAGAGGTATGCTCTGATTTGTTGTTGCATCAAGTTGAAACAGTTTCTTGCAACTTTTTAGCTAATTGCAAGGGCTGATACACAATGCAACTCTGACAAAACTCAGTTGCATGCAACTGAGTTTTGTGAAAAAATGTCATGTGTAACGTCGGCCTACTATCTGTATATGCTAGCCTTGTAGAGTGAGGGAGAGAGCGCACGCTACTGTGGTGTCTAGGCTGGAAGTCTGTCCGTCTGATGCGTCACTTCCAGCCGGTCCGTCCCACAAACCACACCGGTGCAAATGCTGATAGTTAATGCTGAATAATATGAACTTCCATGAGCAATGGCTGTCATTCATATCCAAGCAAAATGGAATGGAGAATGTCCTATGAAAGCCTTGGAAATTTTTTTCTTCAAGAGTGGGAACCCTGGTACTCCTCGTTTGCTGCAATCTAGTTTTAAAACAGCGATGTCGGAGTACTGTATATTCAAATGGTATTCTGCCTATAGGTGCTGCCAATTGAGCAACTGGTCTAAAACTAATTGCTTTAGACGGCCTTTAGTATGCTACACTAACCTGTGGTAATTTAACACAGAGTGCACAGCAAAAGAGATCAGGTTTTCTTGCTCATCCACTGTTGCATCTGTCCCCAAGCAGGCTGCTATTGATAGTTCTATGCTGTTTGCTCTGCACTCACTTGGAAGAACAGTGTAATTGAATTTCTATTTGCAAACCAACAAAATCAATTGGGAACAGGGTTGCTTAAGTTTGCCATTAATGATGTGGACAACCAAACATGGCCAAGTTTCCTTAGGCTTTGTTACAAGGCACAGTTGTCGTTTAAAGCAAAAAGTCCATCTTTTTAACTTTTTGTTCACCATTGCCCATAACCTGTATAGCGTCACTTTTTAGATTGTCACTAAAACTCCCTCGGCACCTGGATTTTCTTTCTTTCTTTTTTTTTCCCCTGTAAAAAGTTAACATAAAGTCAAAAATATACCTTGATCTTATTTTTAACTTCAATCTGATTTTTAACTCTCATATTAACATGATCACAAAATCTGTTTTTAAACATCTCCAAACCTGAGCCAAAGAGAGCCTTTTATTAACAAAGAGAAGTGGGTCCATGGTATTATTTTCATTAGACTGAACTACTGCAATATTCTTTTAACTGACCTACAAAAGAAACAAATTAAAAATCCAGTCCACTCATTTTAATTCAGTCAGACAAGTTTTACTGGGGAATATTAATGTTAAGAGTGTCTTTTTTTCGGCTTCAGAAGTATCATTTGATTTGTTATAACTGTTTTAGCACCCCCTCTCTGAACACAGTCAATTCTCATGAGGTCGAGTTCACAAGACTCTTTGTTGATAGCTAGCTAGCTAGCTCGCTAACTAGCACCATGCTTCTAGGCAACTATTCAAAAACAGACCAACTGACTGAATGATGATGACAATTGATTTTCCAATCAAATCAGAGTATTAGATTATGTAATTCATTGCCAGAAGCAGATTGGTTTTCTGAAATGGTTTAATTATGTTGATAACCAGGTGGAGTTTTTCCAAGGGGCTTTTATCATATTTTCACAGCAACTGCACTTCTAATGTTATAGGTAACTTTAAATCAACAAACCCTCTGTTAGAAAATACATTGAGATTGGGAAACAATTATTTTCATTTAATTCTGTGTTTCACAAGCTTCAACCGATCCGAAATGCTTTTTCAGTAGTCTTGAAACAAAGAAAAGTGATAAAATCACCCCGTTCCTTGAAACCTACATATGCTCTCTGTCTCTAAGAATAGATTTTTAGCATTCTTTTAATAGTTTTTAAATCAAGAGATGCTTTTGAAGGATGTGCTCAGTAGATGCTTTAGATCTTCTGGTACTTGTCTCGTTCAAGGGTCAGGATTAAGTGGAGAGGAGAGGGTGCCTTTAAAGAGCCATCTGATCTTTGGTGCGTTCAACCTTTTCAGGTCATTTCATCTAATTTAATCTCTTACTTTTTATCATTATAGTTTTTATCCATCACTTAATTTTTTATGCCTTGTTACTGTTGTATCTTTTCATCTTACGTATGTTAAGCATATTGTGTTGCAGTCATGCATGATGTTTTCTTAATAAATAAATCTTGTATTTCTTGTTATGTATGATCTGTCAGTATCTACAGAACAAGATGCTGTCTATGGGCTGATTCATGCTTCATCCAGCAGCCTCTGTATGGAGGGACTGTATGGTACTGGTCCAAAGACTCTGTACAATGGTTCCAATTGTTCAAGTCCACTCCTTACAGTAGCATGCCACATAGCTCATAAAATACCTTTGTTTCTTTTGTTACACAAATTAAGAGGTGGATAACATGGCATACTATAGTGAAATTAAATGTGATGATGATGATGATGATGATGATGATGATGAATGTCTTTTATTACTCCTGTTGGCTGAAATGGAAGGGAAAGGGAGGCGATGGTCTAAGCAGCTGATCAATAAAGGCTGAAGGCAGATTTATTGGTCTAGTGAAGCTAATTTGTTTTGCAGATGAAGAACAGCATTCCAAATAGTTTTTAGTGTTAGATTTTTTTTTCTTTGTTCTTATCTAGTGTAAAGCGTCCTTGGGTTCCTTGAAAGGTGCTATACAGAACTAAGTTGTTGTTGTTGTTGTTGTAAACAATTGCCACCTTTAAACGCCAAACCAAACCAAGCCACAGTTTGGTATGTTTTTTTTTTATTTTTATCATTTATTTCTCCCCAATTGTACTTGGCCAATTACCCCTCTCTTCCGAGCCATCCCGGTCGCTGCTCCACGCCCTCTGCTGATCTGGGGAGGGTTGCAGACTACCAAATGCCTCCTCCATGTGGAGTCGCCAGCCACTTCTTTTCACCTGACAGTGAGGAGTTTCACCAGGGGGCCGTAGCGTGTGGGAGGATCATGCTATTCCCCCCAGTTCCCCCTCACCCCTGAACAGGCGCCCTTACCGACCAGAGGAGGTGCTAGTGCAGCGACCAGGACACATATCCACATCCGGCTTCTCACCTACAGACACCGCCAGTTGTGTCTATAGGGACATGCGACCATGTAATATTGAAGTTGGTCTCGTGTGTGTATATATATATATAGTATATATATATATATCCATTATCCAAACCACTTATACTGCTCTCAGCGTCGTGGGGATGCTGGCGCCTATCCCGGCAGTCATATGGGGTATAGTTTTGCCCCCTGGATCTCTACTGCGATACCATGCTGACTTTGCCATGGCAACTTCTCTCGTAGCTTCTGACACTACTTCAGACAATGTTTGCCATCCATCTCCATTATATGACCTATCTCAGGTGCCCTGCCGCAGTCCAGTTACCTTCATTTATTTACTTTTAGTTTTCTTCTGAAGACCCCACCTGTCCCCCCCTTTTTTTACTTACATTTTCTGTTATAAATGTTCCTAGCCTTCCAATGTTATTTTTCTTGTTATCCAATGAATGTAATTGTATACATAAAACAGAACAATTGATTATATTTGTACGTATGATGATATCTGCCCTAATAAAATGTGTATGAAAATATATTACCCATCTCCACCCTTGAATTTTTGTTCTGTGTTGGTCCTTGTAATCCCCACATGATGTATTGGTATAGGTGGAGATGCCTCTGTATAACCTCAGATAGGTGCTCTTCAATCTTCTCCAACTTTTTTTTTTTTTTGAACAGCTAAGCTAGCATTTTTTTTTGACCCGCCCCAACAACTTTCAGCCAATTATGACAATGTAGTGCTTGCTGTATGATTATAGTGTTTTGGCAGCAAAAAGAGCCTCCATGTTTGCTCTGTACGGACCCTCTGCCAGCACTGGAGTCTCCGGAGCTGCTGTTCGGCCCCTCCATATGGAGGCTGCTGGATGAACCATGAATCAGCCCTAACAGCTGCCATATTATGCAATGCTCTGCAACGGGAAATTGAGCAAGTATGCTAGCAAAACTTTGTACTTTCATTTGAGTTTTTGCAATTTACTATCTCATTACTTTTAACGTGTTAACATCATAAAAATACGCACTGTGTCCTATTTTGCAAAATGTTGAGAGTTAAAGGTACCCATTCACAGATAGTCGGGCCAACTTCCAATTGGGCCCACGTTATTATTTGATAAATGGGGCATCCTTCTGCTCTGTGGCTTTGAACAGCTCTGGTATTAAACTTTGATAAATGTTTCTTTCTTGAGATTGTCCCTGGTCAAAGGTCTCTTTTAAAGGCCATGTTTGTCATAATCAGTTCTTTGCCTCCAAATGTACTGAACCATGCTTACAGGAGAAGACAGGAGCTTAAATGTCAGCAGCAGACTGGGTAGGAATCCTCTGGAGCTCTACAGGACGTCTTGTGTGGCTCTTTTTGGCAGACGGCAACTTGAAGTAGTAATTGCTTTTTAGCATCACCGGGGTTTGAAGCTCGCGCGAATGTAAATACAATCAAATGAGTTTCTGATGGTGACCTGAGAGGCGATGGGGGTGAAAAGTAATAAGAAGAAATGATATCACTGGGGAGAACAAAGTGCAGTGATTACATTTATTTCCATTGCCCTATTATTGGAGCACTGAGGGAAAACGGGCGCTGAGCCTTCTGTTTTTGCAGGAGGCCACAGGCTGTTAAGAGCCCGCAGGCCTATTTTATTCATGGCATGTCAGAAAAACAGCTCACTTTACTATTGTCCTTTGAGAGTTCCTGGATGATTTGAGCTGAATTCATTTGTGGGAGAAAAAGGCTTTTTATGCTTCTAAATTTCAATTCCGGCCTTAAATATCTTAAATGTATGCCTGTGGAGGATGGACGTTTTAACCATTACAGCAAATTACCCCCTTTTTCCCCTTTAATGAATCTGCCATTGGGATGGATACTTGTAAGCTTTTAGCACTTTCTGTTCTCTCCATGAAATAGTTCCTGTTTAAAATGGATGTATGCCTAAAAACTCACTTTGAGAGCCAAATATACTGTGAAAATTGTGATGGTTACTGGATTCTGTCATCTCCAGACTGCAGTGGTTACTCTCCATAAAGTAACAGAAAAAGTTTTTTGTAATAAACTTTAAAACTCATTCACTTCAGCAATGTGATGTTACGCTCAACACTGTAACGGCAACAAGAACTTCAGGAATCAAATTATCCAGTCCATCCTGTCTGGACGCAGAACGTTTTGTTTGTTTCACTTTTTTTCCCCTCCCACCTTTTCTCCCCAATTGTATCTGGCCAATTACCCCACTCTCCCCAGCCATCCCGATTGCTGCTCCACCCCCACTGCCGATCCGGGGAGGGCTGCAGACTACCACATGCCTCCTCCGATACATGTGGAGTCATCAGCTGCTTCTGTTCACCTGACAGTGAGGAGTTTTGCCCGGGGGACGTAGCATGTGGGAGGATCACGCTATTCCTCTTTGCCCCCCCCCCCAACAGGCACCCCAACTGACCAGAGGAGGCGCTAGTGCAGCAACCAGGACCCATACCCATACCCGGCTTCCCACCCACAGACACAGCCAATTGTGTCTGTGGGGATGCCCAACTAAGCCGGAGGTAATACAGGGACTCGAACCGGCGATCCCCATATTAGTAGGCAAAGGAATAGCCACCTGAACGCCCAGTTTGTTTCACATTTGAGGTCAACACAAAAGCAAATGGCACTCGCAGATATATTCGGTTGCCTATTTTCAGATATTCACAGCATCTTCTTTATTAGTCATTATTATATATGAATATATGTTTTGTCTACAGCCCATCGGGCTACATGAGTATGGGTGGCAGTAGCAGAATCTCGACTGGTAGATTTGATGGATACATCTCCATTATCAGGATGTGCTTCTCTGCCCCCTCTGCCATCCTGTGGGACTCGACTGTCACGACATTTATTAATCGACTCCAGATAATTCCTAATAAAATGGCAGAGGTGCCAAGGCTGCGCCAGCGACATCTGGAGTAGCACACATTGTGTAAGACATGATGCATTACCATGTCAATGCTTTCTCCTGACCAGAAACTGTCATTAATGGAAAGACTGCAAGCCTTGTGGTTTTATCACTGAAGTTGCACAACTCAGCTTATAGACTGGATGGCTTTATTGTACATCAGTATGACATGTCAACATGTCAGTAATAAATGATCACTAAGTAGTTGTTTTGCAGCCAATTCAGTTATGAGATGCTTCAAACAAGGAGAGCGTCAGCACTAGGGGTGTGCAGAGGTGTCAATGTCTCTAATGACAACTATTATGCTCAGGTAAAAGAAAAATTACAGTTTAAAAAGATGGACAGCAAAAAAAGAAGACTAAAGGCATACAGTATCTCCGCTAACTCGATCACGTGTGTGTGTTACGTCCGGTGTTTTTGCACCGTTGGACTGCATAGTGCACCGTTCGACTGCATAGTGACCGATGAGGTTTTTGTGTCATTGAATAAACAGGGCTACATAAAGTGTATTTTTTCCATGTGTGTATAGATAGAGTTGACCAGGCAGAAAACAGACCATGGTAAAGGGAAGTCCATCCATAGGGGAAAAAACCCGATGTTACATAGTAGACATTTGTTCTGGGAAACTGAAATTTTGACTCATAATAGATATTACAGTATATTCATTGTAGTGATTGTACTGACACATTTTATTTCTACATGTGATATAGGATGTTCCAGTAAATAGACAAATTTAAATTTTGCCGTCTTAGATAATGCCGCCAGTCAGAACCATTGTGCCAGTATATTTGGCTATCTGCACTTTTTGTGTGCCTTCCAATCTAATAGCAGTTAATTCAACGACGCTAGCACGCTAATGCTTGCAATGCTAGGTGAATTGATGAGTTGGCTTTGGCTCTAGGGCGGTTGTTTTGGCTGCCGTCACAAGCCAGGAGAGCCCACCACCTCCCAGATCGTCTCCAACGTCATGTTACTCGCATCTGCCAAAGAGCTGCCGCCCGAGCACACCGAGACTTAACATGTTCATGAAAAGGCAAGATGCCACAAAAGCAACCCGTCGGTCCATTAAATGTTCACTCCTCTGTCAGGCAAGCGGAATAACACTCCCCACTACTTTGAAATGAGCTACTTTTACTGTATGAATGAGCAATTACATATACGCTGGAAATAAGGACAAAGATGTGTCAGTCCTTATTGTTTGCCCCAGCATTGGTTTTTTGTTGTTGATTTTTTTTCCCATAAAAGCGGAGCGTGCAGCAGATTTGAAGGGGGGGGGGGCTTCTTTATTGTTTTGCCAGCAGAGTTTCATTTCACTGTTGCATGCTGTGTGATGGCGGAGGCAAGGCAGTACACAAGATGGGCCAGCAGCCAAGGCAGGAAAGAGTTTTTCATTAGTCTAATATCCCTCCTGTGCATTGGCTGCTTTATTATACGACCATTTCCCCTACCAGAGAATCAGAGCACTGGGGGCGAGATGGGTGGAGGAGGTGGAAAAAAAAAACCTCTTGACCTTAGCTTTAAATGATTAGAAATAGTCCCTAGGTGCTGTGATAAGTGACATGGATGTATTGCTATGGATGTATTGCTGCATAAAAGGAAGGGGCATGATGAAATGTGTTTTCTTTTTTCTTTCCCAACAGAAGGAAGCTCTTTCAGAGGTTTTGTCCAACCTTTGTATTCGAAAGTTAACATTTTAATTCTTGAAGATAAAGGAAGCGCTGCTCGTCATTTAAACAGCAGTCACTCGGTTTTAATAAGGTCTGTTATCTCACTGGTTTTGCAGCGCACTCCTTATTCCAGTTCAGATGATGTAATTCTGAAGGTGTTTGTGATGGGAAACGTGCGCTGTGTTTGGCTCACAGCTTCCGGTGCTGTTTGCACATTGCTGCTCCCTGACAGTCAAGAAAAATGAGCTTGAAATTCTTCCACCAGTGCAAATTTAGGTCCCAATTATTTTTGTTCTTGGGTTTAATCCAGAACACTATACGTAGTACCAAGGATGCAGGTTTTGAATGGATGTAACCCCCAGCTCTGTCATTGTTAGTGCCAAGCAGAAGCGGTATTACGTGGTACGAGCTTTTGTAATTCAAATCTATCAAGCTTTAGTTAAATCAATTATAATAAATATGATTATGACAAAGCAGTCTTTGACATAGAAAATCTTTTTTTTCCCCACAGAATTTGACAGACATGCTTTAATGAACAGAGAATGATATGCAGTGAGCAGACGGCGAAGGATAACACTGCCGCCCAGGGAGCGAACCAATCCAAAGACAATGGAGGCAGTTTAATTGTAAAGATAAATATAACATGAGAGAGAAGTTATCTGAGTTGCGTTACCTATTTAATGGATTGTGCTCTGCATATTGCCTCATGCATTTTGCCTAAATGGTTTCCTAGCTTTTGTCACTAATCCACCAAAAGTTACACTTAATTAACTCTATCTGCTCTCCCTCTCACTCTATTGTAAATTCCTCCTGGGTTTGCATTTAAGGAATCCTGGAAAAGTCAGTGGGTGGGGGGTGGGGGCGTGGGGATTTCTGTACTTAGACAGTACAAAGACTAGGGTTCAATCAAAGTAGAGTTCTCTTTATGCAGCATTTTAATAACAGATTGAATTCTCATTGCTTTTATCGTAGGTCGGAAATTAATGTCGCTTAATGAATGATAGTGAACAAATATCTGTTCCTTTTTTCTATTAATATAAATGCAATTTCCTGAAGGCTGCACATCTGCAGAGATCGGTCAAGTCAATATTTGACTGTCAGTGGTGACTGAGGGGATGTCACTAACACGGCGAAGGGCAGCATTTGCAATTCCCTCCTTCTTTAATTCTATCACAAAAAGTTGTCAATAAAGTCTTCAACTGCTGCCTGCTTGCATGACCTTTAATAGAAAGTATTGCCGAGCACTGCAGAGAGGAGTTATAACTTTCAGCAGTGCACCAGATGCCCTGATGGTACCCTCCCCTCCTGTTTTTCTTTTTTTTTTCCAACCCGGACTGTAACCCTTTGTAGAAAATGACAAGAAGAAACAGGTACAAATTATGTCCACTTAACCATATTATAGTGGCAGGCAGTCATTGTGAAAAAAGGGGTATTCAGTTCTCTCGCTCATCATTTTTAATGGATGAAAGTGCACTCCATCTCCATATTTAGAGATGGAAGAGATGTTTGGTCGCCTGTACATTCTCATTGCTCTGTTAGGTTTAGTGATGATTGGTTTGGCACGCAAGTGCGATTCGGTCTCTCTAACGCTACGATGTTTTCACACTTCGGCAAGCCCTTTTGCTATTTTTTCTTTGTGTTTGCCACTGGAAATGCACTTAAATGTATAGCTTATATTGTGCACCAAGATGACTAAATGTCTTTCCCTATTCTCTCTTTCTCCTTTCGCTGCTTGTCCTATTAACATCATTGTGACTAATTTTAGTACAGTAATCTGAGGCTTTTTGTTTTTCATGAGCCTGGTGAAAGAATTGCTGTTATAAAGCACTTGACCTTCTCTTTTCTTGCTGCACAGATCTGTCCATTGAATTCCCTTGTTATTGTTGCATCCCTCTTAGTTAGAGAATGAAAAAATATCAGCAGAGTTGATGTTACTGGCTGTATATATGGTTGTGCGAATGGGTGTGTGTGTGCGTGCATGTGTGCACGTGTGTGCACGCGCACACCTCTACGTCTTAGCAATTCATTTCAACTGGATCTTTTCCAATATGATAGTGAGAAAAAGTTAGTGAACCCTTTGGAATTACCTGCATTTATGTATAACTCTCTTAAAATATGGTCTGATCTTCATCCAAGTTACATTAATGAACAAAGACAATCTGTTTTAATGAATAACACACAAAGTATTGTATTGTTCTTGTCTATATTGAATACATTATTCAAACATTTGACAGTGTAGGTTGGAAAAAGTATGTGAACCCCTAGGCTAATGACTTCAGCAAAAGCTAATTGGAGTCGGGAGTTAACAAACCTGAGAGCAATCAATGAAACAAGACTGGAGGTGTGGGTTAGAGCTACTTGGACTTATAAAAAGCACTCAAACATTTTGACTTTGCCGTTCACTGGAAGCATCTGCTGATGTGAACCATGCCTCACAAAAAACAGACCCCAAAAGACCTATGATAAGGAATTGTTGCTACAAAGTAATCTAAAAGAGTTTAGATATTCATCAGTCCACAGTTAGGCAAATTGTCTGTAAATGGAGATGATTTAGTACTGTGGCAACTGTTCCTGAAAGTTGGCACTCAGCCAAGATGACTACAAGGGCACAACGCAGACTGCTGCGGGAGGTAAAAGAAAGAACCCTCGAGTAACTGCTAAAGGCTTCAAGCAATAATTGGAACTGGTTAACATCTCTGTTCCTGAGTACCATACACAAAACATTGAACAGGCACGGTGTTCATGGCAGGACACCATAGAGGAAGCCGCTGCGCTAAAAAAAAAATTAAATAAATAAAAATCACTGCACACCTGAAGTTTGCCAAAGACCACATTGACAGGGGCGTCCGGGTAGCGTAGCGGTCTATCCGTTGCCTACCAACACGGGGATCGCTGGCTCGAATCCCCGTGTTACCTCTGGCTTGGTCGGGTGTCCCTACAGACACAATTGGATATGTCTGCAGGTGGGAAGCCGGATGTGGGTATGTGTCCTGGTCGCTGCACTAGCGCCTCCTCTGGTTGGTCAGGGCGCCTGTTCAGGGGGAAGGGGGAACTGGGGGGGGGGTAGCGTGATCCTCCAACGCGCTACGTCCCCCTAGCAAAACTCCTCACTGTCAGGTGAAAAGAAGTGGCTGGCGACTCCATGTATCGGAGGAGGCATGTGGTAGTCTGCAGCCCTCCCCAGCTTGATAGAGGGGGTGGAGCAGTGACTAGGACAGCTTGGAAGAGTGGGGTAATTGGCCAGATACAACTGGGGAGAAAAAGGAGGAAAATTTTTTAAAAAAGCACTAGAAAATTTCTGGAAAAATTTTGAGTATACCTGCTGTTTGTTGTCCCCATAGCTTTAAAAGTATCAGAATCAGAAACACTTTATTTGTCATTTCATTTCATGCACTTGCGCACATGAAATGAAACAAAACATCATTTCCCCCAGCAGTGCAACACAAAGACAAAAACACATATCCAAGAACTACAAGAACACATATATCCAAGCGTCATGATTTGGGGCTGCTTTGCTGCTCCAGGGCCTGGACAGCTTGCCATCATCGAGGGGGGAAAATGAATTCCCAGGTTTATCAGGATATCCTACAGCAGTGGTTCTCAACCTTTTTGGGGTCCTGGACCCCCTGCGTATTTTTGATCTACCCTGAGGATCAGGTGGAGGGGGGTTGCAATTTGATAGAAACAGTAGAAACTGCATTTTAAATTGCATTATAGCATTTATTCACTCTTTGGGGCAAAAATAAGAGCTTTCAGTTGTAACTTAGATATAGTTAACAAAACAGAATTCTTATGCAGTAACTTTCAGATATATGTAACAAAACAGAATATGTATTCAGTAACTTTCAGATATATGTAACAACAGAATTTTTATGCAGTAACTTTTAACAATGCAAACGGGAGCGAGATCTCTTATTAAAATACAATAAATTACACTTGTGAAACAGATGTAATTAGAGAAAAAAGTCCTGTTACCCTTTATAGTTTAGGTAGATAAAGGTTTCAGTCACATTTGAGTAAAATAATCCTATTTATATAAATGTCATAGGATCTTTTTTTTAAAGATATTTTATTTTCACGGACCCCTTGCAATTACACCACGGACCACTAGGGGTCCGCGGACCCCCGGTTGAGAAACACTGTCCTACAGGATAATGTCAGGGTTTCTGTCCTCTAGCTGAAGCTCAGTAGAAGTTGAAGTGATGCAGCAGGACAAGGACCCTGAACATCGAAGTGAATCTACCGCAGAATGGCTTCAAAAAAGTAAATCTGCCTTTTGGAGTGGCCCAGTCAGAGACCAGACCTTAACCCAATAGAGATGCTGTGGGATGACCTCCTGAGAGCTGCTCACACCAGACATCCTAACAATATAAGTGAGCTGAAGCGGCTCTGTAAGGAAGAATGGTCCAAAATTCCTCCTGAATGTTGTGCAGGTCTGATCCATAGCTACCAAAAGTGCTTGTTTGAGGTTATTACTGGGGTTCACTTACTTTTTTCCACCAGTACTGTGAAAGTTTAATAGATGTGTTCAATAAAGGCATAAAAAATTATAATTGTTTGTGTGTTATTAGCTTAAGCACATTGTGTTTGTCTATACTTGTGACTTAGATGAAGATCAGATCACATCTTATGACCAATGAATGCAGAAAAACGGGTAATTCCGATGGGTTCACATACTTGTCACTGTATATAGTATTGCATAGCTTCTACAGTGTTGGAATTTTGCAAGAATCGTCTTTAGTGTTATTGCCAATGATAAGGTTTAAAAAAGAAAATAACAGTTCTCTGAACAACATGGTCTCCAACCAGATCTGCCATTCAGGTGGCCAATCCTTTAGAAAGACCCCTTTGTCTTTTTTTTTTTCTTTTTCCTTCTGGTTTTGCACATACTGCTGTTTAACAGCATATAAAACAAGGTCCTATGAGTGGAATTAACACAGACACTACCTTGCAAGCAGTCAACATCACCACCTCCCCCTTCATTTTGCCTTTAGACCAACCTTGAGATGAATGTCTTCTCTCTTCCCAATTCAGCCTTTGCTGCAATACTGCACATAAGCTACTGCCGCACTGCAGAATCCATCACTCCCCGTAACGCATATCATTTCAATGGTGTCACATATGGAAAGAGGGGCGATACATAACCGTTACCTGACATATCGGGACATTGTTCATCACTCAGCGTGAGTGGTGAGAGATGTTCATTCATTCAGCATTTCAAAAGTGCCTAGCACGTTGACGTTTTCCATTTCCAGGGCAGGTGAATCACCACTAATGAAATGGCAGGTTTGGAGACAGTGGCTTTGTGGTAAATGTGCAAGCAAATGAACAGGCCTGCAGGGGACTATGTATTTCATCTGAGAGCACTCACTGGGTTTCTTCCAAAAAGCTCTTTGGTTATGTGCTTTGGACTGTGCATACTGTTTTTACACATCCATTGATCAGTATGCAACATGGTACCATCATTTTATAAGTGCTTGTTTACCAGTGACCTTGGCGTTTTCCCAATGAGCTTACCTCAGTATTTCCTCTCATACAGAGGGAAAAAAAATGGAAAGATAAGAATAGCAGTTTTACATTGAGGCAATTATCATTCAGTCATGCACTGTATTATTCGCCGCATCTCAGCGGAGAAATAAAAAGCATAAATTAAGCTGTTAATCATAGAATAATCATAGAATCAGTTTAGTGTGTGTATGTATGTATATACACACACACATATATATATATATATACACACACACACACATATATATATATATATGTATATATATATATAAACTTTGTTAAAAGAAACACTCAATGGTAGGGAAAGTGCTCAACAAATAAGGAGCAAAATAATCCAGTGAGTCAAGTAAAACTTTATGAGACAGTACAAGCCTGTTTGGATTTTTATATATATATAGATATAGATATAGATATAGACAGTGTTATTGTTTGTGATTTCAATGGGAATTTATCTCATTTAGTTTTTACTTAGCCAGTAGTGGCTGGTTCAGCAGAAAACCCATTGATGTTATGTTGGTCTAATTCACGGCGCTCACCTCAGTGATGAACAAAGATGCCGTTGTTCTGTTATCCTGCCTGTGTGCTGACTGGAGCTCAGCGAGAGACCTCCTTGGCAGACGGATTGTACCAATTATATTCCAAAGAGAGAGGATTAAGGAAACTTTTAGTTAAAAGGAAGGGGAAGTAGTGTTTCCAAATGTGCAACACTGATTATTTCTAAGTATTCTAAGTCCACCATTTTAGCAAGACAGATTAAAGCATAGCGTTGATAAAGTAGCAGAAATTAACCCTTTGGGTTTAATTAACATTTTCTAGATTAGCATAATATTCTCCGCTGGGGTGTCACATCCTCTTTGGCTCCCTTTTTTATTATTATTTTTAAATGAAACATCAAAGCTGAATTTGCTCAGAGACATCCCCAGTCTGCCAATTTAGCAAGAAGGCTGTAGACCCCACGGACCACCACCAGAGAAAATCAGGGAGAGGTGATAATGAGGGAGAGGAGGTGTCATAGGGCTCCGGAAGGTCCTGCATTGGGAGATTATTACAGTAATGGCACTGCCTCAATAGCATGTGCTGGCCAATGAAGATAGGTCCTTTATTTGTTTTTTGGGTTTTTTTTACAGCCACAGAAAGAGAGATTGCGCAAGGGAAACTATAAAGGGAAGTGAGTCTGTCTCACAGACACAAACATCTCTTGTTTGAAGGAAAGCTGGTGTTCTGTTTCGACAGTTTGGATAGCCCGGACACATTACTGCTCTCTCTGGCCGTCACTAAACTCTGTCACTGCCGCTATCAAATTATATTGACTATAGTTAAATTTACAGTATATCGATGTGAAATATATTTATCCTGGGAAGTGAAATCTAACTGAACATCTTGGACTATCTGTCTGTGTAAAATTTTAGGAAAAGGGTTGTCCTTTATGTTCGTTTGTTATGATGTCGTGCAGCTAAACCACCAAATCGGTATTCCTTGTACATTCGGCATACCTGGGAAAGAAGACTATGCCGGTGGGCAGATAGGGACACGAAAGCATAGCATAAACCCAAACTAAAAGTCACACAGTTGCATGTGGTACATGTTTTACCAGGCTGAGGCACCTGCACCGTTTCCCTACACTTCCACCCATCCATCCATTATCCGAACTGCTTATCCTGCTCTCAGGGTCGCGGGAATGCTGGAGCCTATCCCAGCAATCATTGGGCGACAGGCGGGGAGACACCCTGGACAGGCCGCCAGACAATCACAGGGCTGACACACATACACACACACACACACCCACACCCACACCCACCCCACACACACACACACACACACACACACACACACACACACACACACACACACACACACACACACATTTACGCTAAGGGACAATTTAGTATGGCTGAGTCACCTGACCTACATGTCTTTAGACTGTGGGAGGAAACTGGAGTACCCAGAGAAAACCCACACAGACACGGGGAGAACATGCAAACCCCACACACAGGACGACCCCCAAGGTTGGACTACCCAGGGGCTCGAACCCTGGACCTTCTTGCTGTGAGGCAACCGTGCTAACCACGTGCCACCCTTCCCTACACTTTGATCATATAATTAATGTTGAATATGTATTTTTCAAGAAACAAAATTATGTAATAATCAGATAAGTTGAGGCTGTCTACGCTGACTTGTAGGCATAACCTACAAGAGCAAGTGTTGATTTCCTCCGCCCTATTTACCCATTCGTCCATGGATGTGTTGACATGAAACGTCCTTTTTGATGTTGATTTGAACTCCATCACATGGGACAGCAAAGTTCCATGTTCCAATTTAGCTGAAGTTGCAGATGGTGATGCAAGGCTGTCAGCCAACAAGGTTATTCTGCAAAAACAGTGTCCATTGATTAGTTAAGCAGTGCATTAAAGCTACGCCAAGGTTTGCTCATTTTTTCACCTACATCGGTGTGTAGCAGTTAGGCTCTCATATTAATTTGACAACTTTAACTGACCCTCTTGCGATATTTCATGTTAACAGTCCCCCCCCCTTTTTTTAATACTCAGGCGTAAACCCAGCAGATGGCATTTTGTAGTCTTTACCCAAAAAATTAGAGCTAAAGCATACCGCTTTATGTGTTTGTTGTTGTGTTGTGTTGTATATATCACTAGGCCAGCCTGAAACTGCAGTTTCTGAAGATATTGATATTGCAGCATATTAGTTTTATTTAGTTCATCTATTCTTACATTCCTGAGGCCAAGACCTTATTGCTCGGTGGCTTTATTCCAACCAGCTGTTCTCAACTAGCAAGTGAGAAAAGCAACCGGTGGGTGGTTGGCAGTTGTTGGCCCCATACAGTTGCATGGTGGCCTTGACACTGTGATGGCAGGGCTGTTGACGAGCCAGTTCTTGTCTGTGTGCCGAGAATGTGGCCGTCTAAAGATTTGGGGACGCCCATCCATCTCAAGGGTGGAGACAAGCCCCCTCTGCTGCCAGGTCAAGGCCAGCCTGATTAGATGGTGGAGGAGGATGTTGTAGCTATAGAGGGAAGGGATCCTGCCAGCAACCCTCACCTTCCACCTTAACTGTGCAGAACTGTAGACCATTTCTTTCTTCTTTTTTTTTATTTGTTTAAGAATGACACAGGAAGAAAACAAAGAAAGACAACATAAAGGCTGACGATAGAGACAAAGACTAAGACGCACATCAGGCTACAAGGCCTTTGCATAATACAATACAAAAACCTGTATACACTCACACACACACACACACACACACACACACACACACACATATATATATATATATATATATATATATATACACACTGTCTGCTCCAACAAACAAGAAATAAGAAACATACACAGCCAATAAATACTGTTGCCCCATCTTACGCCCCTAGTTATGGTGCACAGCAGCCAATCGGGATAGAAAACATTTGAAAAATTACAACCAATGGGGTACATAGTTATGATGCACAGCAACCAATGGGAGGATAGAAAACATTTGAAAAATAACATCAGAAACATTAAAATCAATGGGGTGGGGGTTGCTTGTTTTGACAAAGCAAGGACTTAAAGGGCCAGGGCGCTGTTGAAAAAGCATACATTTAAAAATATAACAAGGCAACATCCAATGGGGTGCTTTATGTATATCATGTAGTAGAATGATGCCGGAGCAGACAGTAAAAATATTAAAATATAACATCTAATAAATATCATATGTGTATCATCTAATGAAGGGGGAGGGAATAATAAAGACATTGGTTTACTTGTAATTGCAAAGCAGATATTGTTTCTGTGTCTACAGCTGGTGACTAATTCAACACGCTATATATATATATATATATATATATATATATATATATATATATATATATATATATATATATACGTATACAGTGCAGGAATGAGGAGACGGAGAAATCGAGTCGAGTCAATTCCGTTTACTCGCCACACAAAACGACACCGATACAGCACAATCTCTCGTGGCAACCAGCTAACCGCTAGGCTGCTGCAAACATGGCTCCACCCAAGAAACTAAGCAGTGCTTACGTCAGCACTGAACGTCTGCCTTAAAGGAGCAGCAGCCCCTGGAGAATCTACCCTCAATTGTGTATCACCACAATATATAGCGGACTATATATGTAGCGGACTATATGGGCATAATTCACCATAATTGGTAGACACGGGCCCTTTAAAAAAGGGTTTCTGGATTGAGAGGGCGGAGCGAGGACTAGGTTGGTTGGAGCAGCGCCATGTTGCTGAGATGGTGATTTTGTACAGAAGAACAAATGGTACACGCATTCGTGTAGTCAATGAGAGAAATTGTCCGTCTCTACTTCCCTGCAATTTCCACATTGGTGACCCCGACGTTTGTCTGCTGGACATTTCCAGAGACAGCTCTTCATGAACATGACAACTAATGCGGTTTCTCTCAAGCTGCCGGCAACTTCGATGGGTGGAAACTTGTGAACTAATTGGAATATATTTGTTATCTCAACTACAAGACCTAGACATCAATGTCGGACTCTATAGGGATGATGTAGCAAAACACCAAGAAGAGGTCGAGCAAATTAAGAAAAAAATATGCAAAATATTCTCAAACAATGGGCTAAAAATCACAATTGAAGCAAACAAAAAAACAAATGGACTTTCTGGACATCTCAATGAACCTTAGGAATGGCACATACAAGCCGTACATTAAGCCCAACAACACCCTGCGGTATGTCCACAGAGAAAGCAACCACCCACCCTCCATCTTGAAGAGCATCCCAGAAAGCATTAATAGAAGTCTCTCAAAATTATCATCGCATGAGTCCATCTTCAATGAAGCTACACCCCCATACCAAGTTGCATTACAAAAGAGCGGCTACAATTTTAAGCTCAAGTACAACCCACCATTAAATACTTACTGCCAGAAACCAACAAACATAGCAGAAGAGGAAACATCACCTGGTACAACCCCCCCTACAGTGATACCATGGCCACAAACATCGGTAAGAAGTTTTTTGAGCTTTTGGATAAGTACTTTACCCCGGACCATCAACTGAGGAAGATATTCAGTAGGAACAGCATCAAAATTAGATACAGCTGCAAGCCTAACATTCAACAAATAATGTCCCACAACACAAGAATCATGAACAAATCAACAATACCTTCATCACAATCGGACTCCCCCCACTGCAACTGCCATGTGAACAACTCATAATAATACTAATAATTACATTTATATAGCACTTATGCCCCCTCGAAAGAAAATGCCAGACAAAAGGAGTTCTCTACCAAGCTATGGTGACGAGAAATGACAACGACAAAACAGACATACGTCGGTCTAACAGAGGGAACATTCAAAAAGAGGTTTAATGCACACATGCGTAGCTTTAGAAACAACCTTTTAAAGAATGTAACATCTTTAAGCCGTTATATTTGGTCATTGGCGGACAGAAACATTAATTATTCAACCACCTGGAAAATCCTCTCAAAGAACAAAGCATATTCAACCAGTAGTAAAATGTGCAATCTATGTCTAACTGAAAAACATTGTATCATTTGCAAACCAGAAATGTCCACATTGAATAACAGGAATGAATTGGTCAGCAGTCACAGACATAGATATATGCACCTATTTTATAATTATAAATAAATCATGCCAATAGACAAATATCAACCCCCCCCCCCGCCGTACTGTTAGCGATCACGTGTTTTGAATTTTTGAATGTCGCAACTCTCCCTTCCCTATTGGATGTTGTGCACGTGATGTGCACGATGAGGCAGTAAATTAAATAGTATGTTCTTTCTCCTGTGGCTTTATTGACAGCTGATGCTTGCTTATAGCATGAAACAAGCTTGTACTGCCTCATAAAGAATTAACTTGACTCACTGGATTTTATATATATATATATATATATATATATATATATATATATATATATATATATATATATATATATACACACACACACACACACACACATATATATATATATATATATATATATGCTCCCCCTGATGAGGCTTCCTGAATTACAGAATTCCCACAGCTTGTCCATATTGAGATCATGACCCCCCCCCCCCCCGACTTACATCTCTCCCAAAAGTGGGTCTGCCACCACTACACTTTCCTTCGTATATTTCCTGTTGTTGTCTCCTGTGAAGCGAATCCATCAAATACACTACAGACTAGATTTTTGTCTTCAGTATTTATCTTTGAAAAGGAGCCAAGGAAACATCCTCCCCAGTTCCACCATTGGTGCAATTACTCAGATATATTTTGTAGTATAATTACATACACTATCGTGTGTGCATATTGTGCTCGTGGCATGGTTTTAGGCATAATTTGGTGATTGAATTTTGTGGGGGGGTAGCCTGGTGGATGGGTCACTTGGCTTACTTGATGAGTTAAATGAAAGCTGTGCTCTCTCCCCCACTAGATTAAGTGCTGCAAATGACTGGTTATGCTCAATGATCAGTACAAATGCACCGGCCAATCATTTGATGAGAAAATCTTCCATCACTGATGGAATGGACATTTTTCTATCTCAAGAACATTGTCCACATTATTCTGTCATGTGCTTCATTTTCTTAAGGTGATCCACATGTTGTGAGTAATGCATTCATAGTGCAAGGTGTCCTATGTATTTCCACTGTTGATTCAGGTAGCAATCTACAATAAACCATTGGAGAATAAGTAGATATGATCTTTTTTAACAGGTTACCATACCCAATCCCGAGAGCGATAAAGTGCAATAAAGCTCCAATTTAAAATAGGGCTGGATCTTAGTGGATGAGCCAAGTAAAATCCACTTCACTGCACATGTGCAAGGCAGAGGTAGTTCATGAAAGGGTGTAAAGCTATAGAATTTGTCTCTCTGCAAGTTGTGCTGATATTTCTTGTTCTGTTTCCTTGAAGTGCTTTTGAAGTCAATTTAGCATACGGCCCCTGAAGAGCAGGTATTCTGAACCTCCAGCAAATGTATGGAATGCTCCGTGGAGAGCCAGAGGATGTGACAGACTTCCGATAGGCAGGCAGCATACAAACCCATTACTGCTGTAAGTCTGGCAGTGGCAAAATCCATTATATGATCACCAAGATCGATCCATAAGGTAGCTTTTTTTGATTTCTGCATTTGAAGTCGGCCCAGGGTGATGGATGAGTCTGGCCTCCAGTTTTCAGGAACCTGTTTGAACCCCCCCTCCCCTTATTTATGTATGTATGTATGTATGTATGTATGTATGTATCTATGTATCTATCTATCTATCTATCTATCTATCTATCTATCTATCTATCTATCTATCTATCTATCTATCTATCTATCTATCTATCTATCTATCTATCTATCTATCTATCTATCTATCTATCTATCTATCTATCTATCTATCTATCTATCTATCTATCTCCTTCACAGGTTGGGCAGTCAGTGTAGTCTCAGATGTCAGAACTCCACATCAGTAGGTCCAGGGAAGGGCAGGTGTCAGGAATGAGGATGCCCCTAGACACCAGCCTGAAAACAGTATGCTACTAAAAATGCTATTGCTGCCTATGGGCTCACTCATATGATCCATGAGATAGTGCCTTAGGCTACAACTGTCCGCACAACAGGCAACTTTATTTTATTTGACATGCCAAAGATTAAGAAAAAAAGATTTTGTCAACTTTTGACATGACATGTTGGATTGCAAATGCAAATATGTAATCCATCACACTCATATCAGTATCTGTTACGTTTGGCAACAAGCACATTGATCATGTTTTTCAGCATGTAAGTGACCATGCCTTATGCATGTAATATGGTTGATTAGTTTTCCTAAATAATCCTCCAGTAAATGAGTCTCAGATTCCAGTTTTATCTTGGTACATTTCACTGCAGTGTAAGACAATATCATACATTTCTTCTATTGTAAATAGGCAGTGACACACGTCATTTTGGCTATCCAGATTTGAGCTATAAACCTGGTGAGCCCTGATCCTCCATAAATATTCATTATAAATCATTTTGATGGTTTGTATAAACATCAGAAGGGACACGGTCATTACTTCAAGCAGTGACATAATCCAAAGACATCTTACAATCACCTTCGGTGTTAGCACAGTGAATTACTAACTGGAGATGATTGCAACTCTAGCAAGAATTGCCCGGCTGTGTTAACAGCTTTTTGCAAGAATTGTCATCATGCAATGATCATTAACATTAATATATCCCCATTGTTAAATGTGGAGCGTGTATCAGCCACTAGAGCCAACCCGGCCCTTCTGTGTCCCGTGTTGCTGTGCAACAAACTGTGAGGGCCCCGCCGCTGTCTGTGTAATGGCCCTACATAAATGGGCTAATAGGTATACGCACGTTACCTCTGTCCTACCTTCTGGCTTCCTCATCCAAAAGTAATTTTCACCAATCTAAGAACCCCCCTAATGAGGAAAATAGAATACAGACGCTTGCACATTCTCAAAAGGAGTGGAGTGATGGAGACGGCATGGATTTTGAAATGGAAAGGCAGAGAACATCGTCAGATTGAAGCCGAGCTTCACTGGGAATCGGTCTATGCTGTTTTGCGTGCCTGTCGAGGGTCTTTTGTGGTTATTTGAATGCCAGCTTGATGAGTTTTAAACCAATACAATGACAAACGTCATCTTAGAATTATATTTCTCATTAGACAAAAGATTCACCACAAGTTGGAGCAGAAGCATTGCCTATGTGTTAACCACTGGACCAGAAACTGTTGCTGTATTCAGTTTGCGTAACTGGTCAGCCACAATCTCTGAAGCAGTAGCAGCTATTTGTATTTGTTTGTGGTCCCTGTCCCATTTTCTGGCACATTGAACCAGAACTGAACCAATATGGGCCATTGCCAGCCACCACCTAATGTTTTCTTTTACTTGAGTGCAATTCGATATGTTGCTATTCACCAGGGTTCATTCTTTCTTCAACTGTGCAATCTATTAGAGAATGCCTTTTCACCTTATTTCATACTTTAAAGCTCAGAGGGTGGCAAATGAGGATAATACCAAATATTGCAAGAAGAATTTGCTACACCTGGCTTATCGAGACCGACACAGACAGAGCGAGACCACAATGATCGAAATCATAATCACCCATAAATTCAACTGGGCTGAGAGGCAGAGCCAAGTCGTTGCGAGAGGCCTGCATCCACACGTAGCTCGATTCCCATTGTTTAAAGGCAGTCAAGTGGTATTTACATCAAAGAAACACTTGATTTTTCTTACCTTTTTAGCCCTCATTACAGTGATTTTTAAAACAGAACACACACACACACACACACACACAGGGAAATATCAAAATCTGAAATTCAGAAAAATAAGATCAGTCCTCTGCACTTTTGCATGCTGATTAGCATATGATAATTAGTTATGGACAATTGGCCCCCTGGATGGTTTCATTAAAAAGTATCACACAGGGACCTCATTAGCAAGCTAATATAGGGGGAACTGTTAGACCTGCTGTACTCTGGAGGATAGATTTTATTTAAACCAGAGCAGGGTGCTCCACACCTACCTTTGAACGCTCGTACAGTGTGGCAAATATTAAATGTACCTGTTATTTTAACAAGATAGTGAAACGGAACAACCCAAACTGATCTTTGATGGTCAGTTAAAAGCATCAGCAATTCTCTGGTGTTTTCCCGAGTTGTTTTTCATCCCACAGAATTGGGTGACAGTTGCTGATTTGTTGGTTTTTCTTCTGCGGCCACCCCCCCCCCCCCCCCGGAGTGTATTATGAAACGTTGTGCCCTGATTAATCCAAGCACCCTTGATAAATGTTTGCACGCAGCCTAGAAAAGACAACGCAAAGTGTCACTAATTTGAAACTAGTTGAACATAACGCCTCCAAATCGCCTGCTGGGTTTTTGGCCCCGTCATTAATGGGAAAGGTCACTATCGTTCTCCTCCATCGAGGGAATGTAAAGGAGGAGGAGGAGGATGAGGGATCTCCCTAGATCTTATCCGAATGGCCCATTCAGTATGCTATCCCATTACCCTTTATCTCTCCGTCTTTTCTCTTTTTCTCTCTCTTTCTCTCTCTGTGACTCTCTCTCAGCCTCTGCAGTGCCCATGACAGCTCCAGGTTACTTCACAACCTCTCATAAGAAGGCTGTATAGGAGCCATGCTGCAATAAGAGAGATGGGCGATAAAACTTAAGAAATAATATCACCATATTTTTAAAACTTTGTGGTATACGCTCTCGGTATTTCTGCATTTTCACTGAAATGGCTTAAAAGAATGATTTCTTTTTTCTTTCAGAAGAATAATGTAGACCAAAACGGCTTTTATTAAATGTAATCAAATAGGCAAACTTAGAGGTGCACGGACAACTTGGACAACACGTTGTTGTAATGCATGCTGGTGAAATGGCATTAAAATGTATATAAACAAAAACACATGCAAACTATTTTTTTGTATTGAATGTACAGTTTAGGGCAATAAATTTATCGCTTCCTGGGCAATAAATTTGCAACTCGGTAGATTATGTCTGGGGTCAATGGTCTTCAAGTGAAACAAGTGTGATTATCAACATTATCTCTCTCCAGTAGTATATTAGTGGGGATAACACTCCATTAGCAGCCATAATACTGAACAGTTGTCTGTATGTCTCTGAAACAGTGGCAAAATCATGTCTGGCAGACAAACTGGATGGCTCTCACCAAATTCCAGGGTTTTATGGTTAAGGTTAGGGATAGGGTTTACCACGGCTACTTAATGATGCTACATAAATGATGCTTCTCTGAAACCCCTGGAACTATCTCTCAGATTTATGAAACTCAGAGGATGACTAGAGAATGTGAAAACGGATTTCCTGGTTTGTCGACAGGCTGCATTGCGTTCTTTGCATTTTCACATTTTCTTACTTTCTAATCCAATGCATCCTATTGGCAAGCCCTCCGTGAGCTTGACGAGACAGAGGTCACGCGACGCAAGATTAGTACTCTACCAAATCTCTCATACTCGCGAGACAAAGGATGGGCCGTGAGACTACTGCAACTGGCCCGGTCTTCTGGGAACTCAATTGGTCGCATAAGAAGTGCATTTAGGTCACCACGTTATTCAATGTTGCTCACTGTTGTATCTCCAACAATGTCATGACGAAAATCTTGTTTATTCTATATCGCCCTGCCCTAATAACTGCATGTGTCACTTTCTTTCCAGGAATTTGTCGTTCCTTTAGTACTATAGTACTCAATAGTACATACACTGTTCTTCAGATCACTCAGAAAATTGTAGCTCTCCCACCAGTACGTTGTGCTGAATAAATGCGTCATGTACATGAAGTCAGGTAATCAGTTGTAAGCCCTCTGCTCTGAGTGGTGAGAGCTGGAAATAAAGTTGGATGACGAGAGAGAGGAACCGTGTTGGGAGGGCTTACTTACAAGATTTGTTTCATAACAGGGAAGGGAGTTGAGGTGCTTGATGAATTATTGATACAAGCTCGGCGGTGACCTGCCACAGACCGGGGCACCAAGCATCCTGCTGCAAATCGTTGGCAGCACTGATAATAAGACCAAGCCGGCTGCTGCAGCCTGTATCTCTGCACTGTTTTCAGAGAAGAGCGTTTCTGATGGTGCCGGGTGCTAGACCATGGCCTCAAAGTATGGCAAATCTGATGGAAAAGAAGGTAGAATCCATTTTTTTTTGTTTTTTTCCCATTTTCCGATTTGTCTGTTTTTTGTGTGTTTTTTTAACCTAATATTAAACGTAAGAAAGTTTGTGTAATAAACTATGATTATAAAAACATTATCTTCTGGGATTCTGGTCGTTTCGACATTTTTGTTCTTTTCCGTACAGCAAACCCACGTGCATTTTTACCGATGTGCGCACACTGTGATGTGCACACTCACTTGCAAAGAGACTCAGAAGTGCGACGGTTTTTTTTTTGTTTTTTTGCCCCCCCTCCCCCGGCCCTTTTACCTTTTTCTCTCCAATTGTACTTGGCCAACTACCCCACTCTTCTGAGCCGCCCCGGTCGCTGCTCCACCCCATCTGCTGATCCAGGGAGGGCTGCAGACTACCAAATGCTTCCTCTATTATATGTGGAGTCGCCAGCCACTTCTTTTAACCTGACAGTGAGGAGGTTCTCCAGGAGGATATCGTAGCGCGTGGGAGGATCACGCTATGCCCCCCCAGTTCCCACTCTCCCCCAACAGGCGCCCCGACCGACCAGCGGAGGGGCTAGTGCAGCGATCACGACACACTCACATCCGGCTTCCCACCCGCAGACACGGCTAATTGTGTCTGTAGGGACGCCCGACCAAGCCGGAGGTAACACGGGGATTCGAACCGCCGATCCCCGTCACCCCGTGTTGGTAGCCAACGGAATAGACCGCTACGCTACCTGGACGCCCGTCACAGGTTTTCTTTGAGGGAGATCGCGCAACGGTCGGTCCAAGAATGAAATAACTTTAAATTCCTAATATTTTCAGATTTTGCGCCGATTTATCCTAAAGCTATAAACGTCATGCACTTCTGTGTGCATCGCTGCAATCCAGTTCTATGTCTCCATTCCGTGATCCCGTCCGTGTTTTCCATGTCACAGAGATCATTGGACCTTGAAAAGGGAACGATATACTGGGCTGAATGTAAAACGATATTCTGAGGGCTGTGATATCCTGTGAGATTAAAGCTACATCAGTGTTCATACACCCGAGCAGTGCTTACAAAAATGAATGATTTTCTTATGCTGAGCAAACTATCTCAAAAATTACAAATTCCTCCGGTATCCTACGTGAGAAATGTCAGTCCTCCCATTCATTTGAATAAGGGCCGTGCGTTTGGGCTGTGACAGTGCGTACCGCAGGGGATTCAGCAAAAAACGCAGCAGCCGCCCGGCAAAAAGTAGAACCAGAATCAACTTTTGCCGGAACCATAGGCTGTTTAAAAGACGTGGACCATGACGTCACCCATTGGTTTCTGGACCTACCCCCCCCAATTTTCCCCTCTTTTCTCCCCAATTGTATCTGACCAATTACCATTAATTCATGCTGAATATGGAGCTGACAGGGAAGAGGAAAAGAGGAAGCCCAAAGAGGTTTATGGATGTGGTGAAGGAAGACACGCCGGTGGCTGGTGTGACAGAGGAAGATGCAGAGGACGGGAAGAAATGGAAACGGATGATCCGCTGTGGCGCCCCCTAACGGGTATCTGGCCAATTACCCCGCTGTTTTTTTTAAGCCGTCTCGGTCGCTGCTCCACCCCCTCTCTGCCGATCAGGGGGGTGCCCCGACCCACCAGAGGAGACGCTAGTGCAACGACCAGGACAAATACCCACATCCGGCTTCCCACCCGCCGCCACGGCCAATTGTGTCGGTAGGGACGCCCAACCAAGACGGAGGTAACATGGGGATTCGACCTGGTGATCCCTGGTTGGTAGTGTGACTTACCATTTTGAAGCCTCACGTTTGGCGTTTTCCCGTCGCCGTCTTGGATTTTTTTTTTGGAAACAGGACGTGACCACATTTGGACGAGAGGGTGGAGCTGGGGCGGAGCGAACACGCCCACATATACCGGCAACCTGACGTCACCTGGCTGCGCCATGCGAAGTTGCGTTCCGAATGTGTCGCTTCAGACAACAAGACCGGCTCGAAACGGCTGCTTCCCGTGAAAGGTATTAGTGTAACTGAAAGATTCGCTGAACAAAAGCCCATTATTTTACATGGATAGATGATCAAGTATGATACAAGTTTTACTAGTCCGGCTTTGGCATTTCCTGTTGACTGCAGCTCATTTCAGATATATAGCACGCTGACGCCGCTTGCTAATGTACTGCGAACTGCAGCGGATGGAGCGCGAAAAAAAAAATCCAGATACGCTACAAGCGATGTTGTAGCACGAGGAGGGCATGACTTGGCGCCGCATGCGATTTCTTCCTCTACAAACGACTGTTATTTATTCATAGCTAACTTAATTTTCTCAAGTTTTAATCATTTCTTAAGTCATTTAATTTCCTTTAATTAATTAATGGCTGGTGTTACTGCTGACTGGAGGGGTAACAGAAATGTCAAGGACGTCAGCGTCGATTCTGAGTAATGAAAATGGGTTGACGGTGGAGCACTGGAACAAGTACGCAAAGCTTGGTCAAGAACAGAGCCAGGGCGAGCGACAAGCGACACGTCGCTCGCCTGTTTGCTGACACACGGAGCGGGTTAGGGCGTCTTCACTGGAAAAATCTGAAACAATCTGATGTTTGCTTGTTTGCATCGCATCCGGTTAGGAACAACAACATGGATAGATTGTCAACCGGACAACACCCCAAAACAAGTTCACAGCTGTTTAAATATACACAGTGCCACGGATACGCATTACGATCAGGTGTGGAAGGGACCTGACCCACCTGTCACTTAAAGCAGACACGCCCTATAACTTGATATAAATTACATGGGTTAAATTACATGGGAATATGGAGCTGTCAGGAAAGAGGAAGGCCAAAGAGGAGGTCTATGGATGTGGTGAGAGGACATGCAGGTGGCTGGTGTGAGGGAGAGGAAGCTGCAGAGAGCGGGAAGGAATGGAAATGGACGATCCACTGTGATGACCCCTAAAGGGAGCAGCCGAAAGTAGTAGTAGATCAATTACATGGGTGACTTTTATGAATCCCCCCCCCCCCCGGTTCGGTTATCCCGGTGGGGGAAACTAGCTATAGAGACCAAAACCGTTTTTTGAACCAGGCTCGACATGTTAATTTCTGCTGTAAATTTTGGCATTTTAACATGGGAATCTATGGAGGCAGACCTCTTTTTGCAACCAGTGGAGTCGTCTCTTGCTGGCCATTAGAAAGCATACAGGTATATAGTGCTTAGGCATTGGTTTCACTTTTCAGACCGGAGTTGTTTTTTTGTTTTTCGTTTTTTGTTTTGTTTTTTCTTCAATTGTATCCGGTCGATTACCCCATGCTTCCGAGCTGTCCCGGTCGCTGCTCCTCCCCCTCTGCCGATCCAGGGAGGGTTGCAGACTACCACATGTCTCCTCCGGTACATGTGGAGTCGCCAGCCACTTCTTTCCACCTGACAGTGAGGAGTTTCACCAGGAGGACATAGCGTGTGGGAGGATCACGCTATTCTCCCAGTCCCCCCCCCTCCCTGAACAGGCGCCCCGACCAACCAGAGGAGGTGCTGGTGCAGTGACCACATCCAGCTTCCCACCCACAGACAAGGCCAATTGTATCTGTGGGGATGCCCGACCAAGCCGGAGGTAACACAGGGATTCAAACCGGCGAATCCCGTGTTGGTAGGCAACAGAATAGACCACAACGCTACCCGGACGCCTCCAGACCCGGAGGTTACTCCTTGGCCAGAACACAACCTGACGTCATGCTGCAGGGGCCAATCACGTAAGCTGGCCCATGGGACGTTGGCGTCTTTGGTCTGATCGTCATGGGCCATTATCGCTGCTGTTGCCTATCGCGGTGGGCCATGTAGTGACATGCCCACACCTCCACACAAGCCTGTGGCAAGGTGCCGGCTTTCCGGATTCAGTGTGAATGCAGCCTAAGCCTTGTTTTCTTTACGCTTCCAGTTCACCCATTCCCATTTAAACTTTACTCCTCAAGTTATAAAGGACATTTTTGCCAAGCAATGTGGGACCTAGTTGTTTCTTATTAATGCAATTTTTTTTTACCCTTCATAGAGCACCTGCTGTTTCAAAGCCTTGTGGGGTTGTCATCAACCTTAGCCCACTGCTGTGTGTTTAGCAAGGCACATAGCATCTCTGACTAACATCCTCTGTGATGAAACCAGCAACAGTCACACAAAGAGGTGTCGTTACTCAAACTAATACAGCTGATGCCTACTTTGTAATAATGGCCTGAAGGCTTGCCAAGATCTGACTGAGCAGAGCGGAGTAAGACAGTGGCATCTATCATATTAATTTCAGATAATTGTCTATACTTATTAAGTTGCTAAGACCTCAGCTGACTGAATCTAATTGTGTGACCTTAATTACGGCAGGAAATACTTTGTGCAGCCTGGCTGGACATGATAAAGCACAGGGCACCGAGAAAAGGCTTTCTGAGAGCTCAAGCTGAGGGAAACGGTGACAGAAAGCGCGACACGGCCATTCATAACAGGAAGGAGAACGTGAGGAGCGAAAGCGATTTCTAGAGCTGAACATAATGAAGGTCATGAATAAAATGCATTGCTCTGTCCGATGTTGGAGTGAAAATACAAAGGAGAATGCATATACCGGTATGGTTCTTTTAAGGTTTACTAATGCGAGAATGACACCTCCCCACAGGCACGGGTGCATGGAGAATTCGCTATCCCCCACCCCAACGCACACACACATACACACACACACACACACAGACCCTGTAACAGCCCCATATGCACACTCTGTCACCAAGCAGATGAAAACCATTTTGCATACGGCAACACAACCACAATTGCCGAGGGAACAAGTAACGCTAATGTAATTTACAGTCAATAATAGACGGTGCTCATGCGCTAAAGTTATGTTGATTGAGGAGGAGGCAGAGCGGAGCAGATAGTAACTACTGTGATGCTCAGCCAGTTCCAGGCGAGGCAAAAATGTCAAAAATGAAAATGTCTGAAAAAAATGATATGGCTTCAGGGATGTGGTGTAGTAGTAACCGGTGCCTATACCAGCCAGCCAACCAGTGTAGCAACCAAGCGTTTCAAAAAAGCAATAACATTAGTTATTCCCACATTCTTTTTGATCAAGGAATAACATTAGTTGCAAGTGGTGCATTCTCCCAACTTAGCCATACCTACAACCACTATTCACTGACCACCCTCTTTTAAATGAGCTTCCACCTTGATTGACAAGTGAGAAGGGTAAGGAAAATGAGACTGCAAATTTCATCACCACTCATGTTGTAAATAAATTGGTGACCACAGTTGTTTTTTTGATAAGATGAAAAAAAGGACACCAAAGGGTCTTGCACATGTAAAGACATTAAAAGAAAAAGAAAAGTTGATTGCCTTAAAAAGACTGATCCAACATGAGACTCTTTAGATCAGCGGCACTCAGACTTGACCAACTCAGAAGCCACATTGACTATTTTTATTTTATTTTTTGTAAGGAGCCACATTCCAAAAATATGCTTCCTCACTCAACCTTTGTAGGGTCATAGTTTGCTCTTATTGGGAAACTGGATTATTAACGTTACTGCTGGATAACTGAATCATGCTTTGATGGAATGCACCAACTATCACACAGAGGAAAGCCTAGTGCAGGCGGAGCTGTCAGAAATTGGAGTTACAGATCATTCATTTAAATCAACACTCAGTGCGGAACATTGTGAAACAACAAGAACTGTTATTAATTTTCTCCATCGCACTGGACTCGGCATAAGGATTAAGCACATTCAACAATTGACCTGTAGAGAGCAGCAATACGCTTAGTCTGCCGCAAATTCAGAAGAAGAAGAAAAGGAAGAAGAAGGTTGCTTTAAGTGTCTCAGACATCTGGTGAAATATTTGGTTAAAAAGTGTTAGAAAACACAAATTTAGAGACTTAAAATAGCCGCAATATAGTCATCAAAGAGCCGCATGCGGCCACGAGCCACGGTCTGAGTACCACTGCTTTAGATTGTACAATTTAAAGCAGAAATGTAGCCTGGTTTTAATGATGACATTTAATGATAGCATTTCTGTTGTGATCGTCATCATTCTGTGGGTGTACATTTCCGTTTCCCTACAGTGGCATAGGACTGCTATAAGCTTGTGGAACTGAGATATAATTAAGATGCCCTGATCCCAGTAATTAGACAGATTGAATTAACAGCCCCCCAAGCCCTTCTTTCTCCTTGTCTCTGTAAATCCTAATATTTACTAATACTAGTGTTCTACACAAAGTCTTTTCTTTTCTCCAGGAATTTTGGTTTCCACGTATTTTTCCCTTGTAATTTTGCCTCCTATGTTTGCTACATTGACTGTGATTGACTTGATTAATCCTTTTTGCTTCCCATGGTGGATATATATTCATTTTGAATTGTCCAAATTGGTATTTTGTTTTGATTTATGGATTACTAGTGGACTCTCAGTGCAGTTGCGTGGAAAATGACCCTTCAATTAAAAGACAACTAAGTAAATGTTTATGTTTACCTTCTTAATTCTATGTCTATTCTGTGTAAGTACATGCAGAGCAATGGAGGAGCCAGAGTCAAATTCCTTGTATGTGTAGGCCTACACATGCTTTGCCAAATAAACTGATTCTGATTCAGTTAACACAGCGGCCCTGATGAAGACCACAGTGGGTTGCAACACATTGGTCATTCTCTGAAGTAAAAGCATGTTAATACTTTACTAAGAAAACTGTGCGTTGGGTTTTATTGAAAGTGATTTACTTTTTTTAGAAAAAAAAAGATTTTGATATACTTTATTAATCCCCGTGAGGTGCTTATGCTCTGCATTTAATCCATCCTAGCTGTGTGGTTAGGAGCAGTGGGCTGCCACCGTGCAGCGCCCGGGAACCAACTCCAGTTCTTTTCCCATTGGCTTGGTCAGGGGCACAGACAGAAGTATTAACCCTAACATGCATGTCTTTTTTTGATGGTGGGGGAAACCGGAGCACTCGGAGAAAGCCCACCACAGACACGGGGAGAACATGCAAACTCCACACAGAAGACGACCTGGGATGACCCCCAAGGTTGGAAAACCCCGGGGTTTGAACCCAGGACCTTCTTGCTGTGAGGCGATAGTGCTAACCACTGGGCCACCGTGCTGCCCAAAGCAAAATCCCAGTCTTTTACAGTCTTAGGCCCCCAGCCACCCTGGAAATAGGCAGAGTGAATATTTTTCACATCCCTGCAGTACTGAAAGCTTTGCAACCAAAAACACTAAACACAATATAATCAAACAGTTATACCATCTACTCCTGCTTCATGACCGATGGCAAACCATGCAACATTCTTGCATGGTTTGCCAATCCATATTCTGGCAGTGTACAGATGTATAAAATTGGATGATGTGACACTGCTAAAATGATAGCTTCCTCTATTTTGGACTTTCCCTAGCCACTGCCTCATCAGAGGTCATCACAGTCAAAGCAGTTTTGCTATTGGTTGATTGCACAAATTTGCGTCTCAAAGCTTAACAAAGTTGAACTCTCTGGAAGGTATTGCTTAGTTTTAGTCCTTACCAGAAGCAAATTCTTTGACTGCAACGAGTCCATTCAAATGAACTGATTTCGGTGTAAAATATCACTGTCATGGTATTACCAGGGCTTTATTCAAGACTTGCAATAAGTGTAAGAAGCCCTTCCTAGACCAGTTGCAATGCACCTGACTTCCAGAGAGCACTTGTTTGTGACCACACCTAAACACACTGGCAATGCTGCGAAATTATTTTCTGTATTAGCCAGCGGTTGTGCTAATTAAGCCCGAAAATAGGTGTCCGTTCATGTTAAACACACCTCATCACTTTCCAAATTTATTGACATGGCAAGTTTATTTGTTTAAAGTGGACAACTGATCTCAGTTTAACACTGCTCACAAAGATGTATACTATAAGTGCATCAGTAGTTCCACTGTGTTTTTCTGTTAACCTCCGATAATTAATCACTGTATACTGTTGCTACCCTCAGTCATAGATACCCAAGGTATCTGTGCTGAGACTGGCTGCTCCTCCAACTTTGCAGTACATGCCCATGTAGGTTTGCGTGTGTGTGTGTGTGTGTGTGTGTGTGTGTGTGTGTATAAAAGAAACACTCAATGGTAGGAATGTGCTCAACAAATAATGAGCAAAATAATCCAGTAAGTCAAGTAAATTCTTTATGAGATGGTACAAGCCTGTTTCATGCCATAAGCAATCATCAGCTGTCCTACACACACACACACACACACACACACACATATATATACATATATATATATCATGATATTCCGCTCCGTATTAGTTGAGCACTTACTATAACACCATTGACGGTTTCGGGGGGGGGAAATGATATATGCGTCTCCATTTTGGAATGAGTGGAAAGGGCTCAAGCTGTAAATGCAGAGATACTATGTTACCTTGTGAACCAGGAAAAATGCTTATCTTGAATGTGGTGAACATCAACAAACCAAATGACAAATGACTACATTAGAAGTAGAGCAGGGCAATATATTGATATAATATCAATATCGTAATATGAGACTAGATATGGTCTGGGATTTTGGTTCTGGTAATATGGTGATGTAACTTAAATGTTGTCATTCCCTGGCCTGAAAGGCTGCATCACAGTAAAGTGAGACTATTTTCTGTACTTATTCAACTGTTTTAGCTGAGCGAAATGAACAGTGAATGTCTACCTGCTTTGTCATCATACCCACATTACTAATGATCATTTATTAACATTTTCTTGTGTGTAAATATCTTATGAAAACACCAATATTTCATCCCCAAAATATCACTACATTATCAATATCAAGGTATTCCGTTAATAATATCCTGACATTTAATTTTGTCAATATTGCCCAACCCTAATCAGAAGTCCCATTCTGCAGCAAACTGCACTGTATGTTCAGAACTATTTAGAGCATTGTTAAATAGATTAAATTAAAATATACAGTAGTCTCGTTTTCTACAGAATTTCAAGGTGTGGATTAACAATAGCACAACCACTCTATCAGTATTGGCTTTTTATGACCTTGATATTTGATATTAGGAAAGGAAATTCTCCTTATGTTTTAAAGTGCTTTATTTTGTCTCAAGTTCTTTTGGCTGGACTTGCTATGCTATGCTATGCTATACTATGCCATATATATATCCAAAGGAATTGAATCAAGTGCAACTGAACTTGGTATATATATATATATCCAGTTGCACTTGATTCAATTCCTTTGGATAACCATGACCTGGATGAATGAGAACATTTAGACATATATATATATATATAATATATATATATATATATCCCCCTTAAATGTGGAATATTAGTGAGGTGGAAATCATGGTTTAATTTTGGAATTACTTAGGGTTTTGATTTTTGTTGCAGTGTTCCTTCAATCGTTCTAGTCTTGTTTGTTTTGCTAAGCACTTTTAACAAGCATTTCAATTTTCTCTAGACCCCAGAAGCATATCTTAGTGACTTGGCAGTCCAACATGCACCCTTATTAACCTGCCTTCTCCTGGCTTTCAGTGGAGGGAGCGTGGTAGATGGGGGGGGGGGGGGTGCTCCTGGTCAGGTTGAGCTGTGTGTGAAGGAAGCATCAACATAATTAAAGTTTAATTTTCCTCTAACATGCAACCTGTTCATGAGCAGACTTTGAGGGTGTTTGGAGAGCGAGCAAGAGAGAGAAAGAGAGAGAGAGAGAGAGAGCGAGAGAGAGATTCTTTGATAGTCCAAATGGGCTTTTCTTGTTTCTTTAAAATAATCCTTTTCCTCTTTTCTTTTCTTTTTTTTTTGAGAGGGATGTGATGGGAGATACCTGTACACTGCTTGCATCTTTGCACTTCTCATGATTTATTTGCCGCAGGGCATTTCATAATCTGGAGCCTGCTGACTTGATGATTTGCATGCCGGTCAGTTTAACATGCAGTTATACTGTGTTCCTGTCCGTTTCAGATTTATTAAAATAATATCCCTGCTTTCATTAGGTTTCATAATCTCATGCTTCCACCACCTCAATAATAGGGCTCCAGTTCATGGTTATCTTTTTTTTATTATTATTATTTTCCCCAAGTAGGTCGGCTGGATTATGACCTGCCTTTTGTTTGATCATTATTTTATTAATTTTATCATCTTTTTCGTTCGCGTCTTTGTTGTAATATTTTGCTTTTATTATCTTATATGAATGCCCTTAAATTGTTGTTGGTTCTCATTCTCATTGATTTCAAAGCACCTTTAAACTAATTTTATTGTATTCATTCTGCTCGTGGTTTTAATTACGTACATGTGCCTGCTATGCAAAGCAGACACATATTATTCCAATTATTCTTATTCCGTACAAATTTTGCCACATAACTAGTCCCGCAGTTTTGAGAAAAATCCCTCAAATTGTATTTCAAAATGTGTGGTTCGATCCGGAATAGTGTACTACAACCATGGGCATGAAAATCACAAAAAAAAAAAAGCAAAACATTTTGAAGATGATCAAACCCACCCCTCTTTGGAACCACATTACTTCGACCAGACCGAAGATGACCTTCAACCAGACCAGACCTACCCGACCGACCAGAGAAGGCGCTAGTTCAGCAACCAGGGCACATACGCACAGCTGGCTACCCACCCGCAGACATGGCCAATTATGTCTGTAAGGACGCCCGACCAAGCCGGAGGTAACGCGGGGATTCGAACTAGCAATCTCTGTGTTGGTAAGCAACGGAATAGACCGCTATGCTACCTGGACACCCTTCTAGTTCTTTTTAATGTCTAGATTGTTTCTAACTTAAAGCACTTTGAGCTGTATTGCATGTATGAAATTACTACATAAATAAAATTTATTATATTATTATATTTATTATTATTATTATTGTTATAAAATATAACATTTGATCAACTGAATTCTTGGCCGAGAAAATTGTGTTGACTGTAGGTCTAGGCAATAATTCAATGAGCAGGATAAGCGGTTTGGATTATGGATGGATGGATGGACTTTAAATTTTATTGTAGCACGATGAGATTTGGATATGGTACCACCATGATACATAGTTTTGTTTCCTAAAATAATAACGAGGAGAATCTATTATGTAGAATTTCTCACAGAATGAGGTCTGAAATATTGAAGGGAGTACTATTATACTATTATTATACTAGTTTTACTATACATCGCCAAACAGTTTTAACATGATGATTCTCAGTTGGATTCTTAAAGATGGTATTTTTGCATATGCAAGCAGATAGCATGATATATATACACTCACTGGCCACTTTATTAGGTACACCTTTCTAGTACCGGGTTGGACCCCCTTTTGCCTTCAGAACTGCCTTAATCCTTCGTGGCATAGATTCAACAAGGTACTGGAAGCATTCCTCAGAGAGTTTGGTCCATATTGACATGATAGCATCACGCAGTTGCTGCAGATTTGTTGGCTGCACATCCATGATGCGAATCTCCCGGTCCACCACATCCCAAAGGTGCTCTATTGGATTGAGATCTGGTGACTGTGGAGGCCATTTGAGTACAGTGAACTCATTGTCATGTTCAAGAAACCAGTCTGAGATGATTCGAGCTTTATGACATGGCGCGTTATCCTGCTGGAAGTAGCCATCAGAAGATGGGAACACTGTGATCATAAAGGGATGGACATGGTCAGCAACAATACTCAGGTAGGCTGCGGCGTTGACACGATGCTCAATTGGTACTAAGGGGCCCAAAGTGTGCCAAGAAAATATCCCCCACACCATTACACCACCACCACCAGCCTGAACCGTTGATACAAGGCAGGATGGATCCATGCTTTCATGTTGTTGACGCCAAATTCTCAATGCTCTTCTGCATACCTCGGTTGTAATGAGTGGTTATTTGAGTTACTGTTGCCTTTCTATCAGCTCGAACCAGTCTGGCCATTCTCCTCTGACCTCTGGCATCAATAAGGCATTTTCGCCCACAGAACTGCCGCTCACTGGATATTTTCTCTTTTTCGGACCATTCTCTGTAAACCCTAGAGATGGTTGCGCGTGAAAATCCCAGTAGATCAGCAGTTTCTGAAATACTCAGACCAGCCCGTCTGGCACCAACAACCATGCCACGTTCAAAGTCACTTAAATCACCTTTCTTCCCGATTCTGATGCTCAGTTTGAACTGCAGCAGATCGTCTTGACCATGTCTACATGCCTAAATGCATTGAGTTGCTGCCATGTGATTGGCTGATTAGAAATTTGCGTTAACGAGCAGTTGGACAGGTGTGCCTAATAAAGTGGCCGGTGAGTGTATATTGATATCATGTACTATCCCCTATGGTTATAATATTTTACATATCGGCCTGCACCAGTTGGCTGCATCAAGGACATTAAATTAAATTTGACCATTCCTTGCTGCTAAAATGGGCCTATAACACCACAGCCCAGACGAGGGTTTTCAAATTAACTCTTTGATTGAACTGATTTCCACTTTCTGATTCCTTTGATTTCTCATGTTTTGGCCAGATGCAGGAGCTCCACCCTGCAGCCTAAAAAAAAACCTCCTCGACCTGTGTCTGAGTGACCCACTTTTTGGTGGTGGGGATAATAAAGGCAATGCCAGTGATCCAGAGATTATTGCTAGTCATTGACCAGATGTTTGGACAGTAGAAGCAATGAATAACTAATGAGGCCAGGAATCAGCTCATCCTCCATATCAGAGGAGAGCAAATGAGTTTGTGTGTGTGTGTGTGTGTGTGTGTGTTTTTGTGAAATTCCAGGTCATTGTAAAATGACACAGTATTTCTTGCTTGGGTCTTTTTATCTGTGCCAATCAACGGCTAGTCCAATTTGGTAAATAGAGGATATTTTAACCATGGCTAAAATATAATTTTATAAACAGTGTATTGATACAGTGGTTTCTCTGTAGTAAGTTTGACTTTTTTTTTTGAGATAAGCTTGAGTAAGTAAAGACATAATTTGATTTTACAACACTGAAACAACAATGTAGTGCCTGACCACATGTAGCTAATGAATATTGACTGTTGAAAGCATGTATTTAGAGCAATAGGTCTTGCCCTATATGAGCTCCAGTGTTTCTTGTAGCCTGTATATTTGAATATGTTGTTAGGCTGCACTGATGCTAGATCACAAGCAGCATCACTCTATTTTGCAAGTACTTTAAATGCACAAATGGGTTTTCTTGCTGCCATTGGCTCATGGTTACAACCTCAACTGCTGTAGTTGTAAAATGAGCAAATACAAGCTTGCAGTACAGTTGACAATGGGATTATACATTTAGTGCCAGGGAGATTTCCAAGACAAACAGTACAGCTTGGACTGGCCTTCATATCATTCATAACATTTACAAACATACACAGAGTCATACGTTTGAGTTACATCAGTGCATCTTATGTATGATATTGCTTTTGAAATGTGCTTCAGATTTCCCATGAGGTGACCTGTAGTGAAAGTAGTCTTGCAATCTGTTGACAGACTGTGGTTGATGCTTTTTCATGACAATTGTTTGCAGTTACTGCTGTTGTTGTTCTGTAAATGACCTGATATAGTGTTCTTGTGTCAAGCATGGACAGTGAATTGTGGCAGTGTTGAAGCAGGGTTTCTATTCACAAGCTGCACAGACCTTCAACTAGTAAACGGAGAGTAGCCTGGGCAGTACAATATGACAGCACAGTTGTCCAAAATAATAGCACAAAGGGGGAAAAAAACATATTCTACCTTGACCTGTCTCAAGATCTACAAATACGAAACCTTAATGGCACAAAGGGATTCGTGAAGTGCAGTAGAAGAACATAAATTGCCTGTGCCGCTTTGTGAGGGCTTTTACCCAAAGTGCATCATGCTACCATCAATGCATACAGTTTAACTGTCAGCAGCCCCTGTGGAAATCAGAGCCTGAACCCTGGCAGTGTTAAAACTATGTTCTATCTATTGAGCTACAGGGCCACCCAGCTGTATGAACATGTTACAGTTAATTGAATCTGATATTAAGTCTATCATCTTGTCCAGTAAAGTCACTTCAGTTAACCTTGACACAAAATGCGGGACTTTCCCGCCAGGATGAATCTGTTGGCTGTCTTTTGTCCCTGCAGTGATAATATAATGAAGGATGAGACGCCGACAATATTTTGACATTCAACTGTGTGGCTGTAATCAGCACTGAATCAATATCTCATCTCTTATCATTTCATTCAATGCACTCTCCATTGAGAGTAGGTCTCCATAGTGACATCAGTCCTTTATCAGAGAAGAAGAACGTTAGGCTCTTCAGATCTCAATCCTCTCGAACTTAAGTGGACAGAGATGCCCTGGGTGACGCATAAAGGTGAAATTGCAACCACGAATCACACATGAACTGGAGTCATGGCGTTAGCTCAGCCAGGTTACAGCTTATGCCTCAGTCGGCCTGCCCCCCCCCCCTCTCTCTCTCCTTCTCTGATGGCTATCCAGCTCTGCAGCAGCTCAGCTCCCGAAAGAACAGATAGAGGCCAAGTCAGAGCCAGCAATTAAATGGCCATGCTGGGTTTATTTATTTTCTGCAGAGATTACAGCAACCGTCCTTCAGATTTTTTCTCTTCCCGGTGCCGACTCCCCGGACAGTAATTTAGATGATGTGTGTGAAATATCTTCCCCTAAAAACGCGACCAGCTGAGCACGAGTAACACCCTGACTTATTCTGTGTAGTCAGTACAAGCGACAGAGGGGTATTTTCAAAGACGTGGGAGCAATTGGACATGATTTACACCATGCATTGCCAAGAAAGTGGTGACAAAAGCCTCGGCTTCCATTCAGTACATTTCGGAGATTAAGTGCTCTCCATTTCTGTGCTGTCTTCATTCCCACCAGTCGTGTATTGTCAATGCAGGGAGGTCTCCCTTGCACTTGATGCGGTACAGCTTTTGGCTTTACTATATGGCGTTCTTAACTGTCCCATTGTGAAATTACTTGGTCACAGTTGATTCCTGTTTCTATGAACGTGTTTTCATGGCCATGTTTTCAGCCTGAATACTCCCAGCGAGCATGATTAAAACAGATTGCTGAAAAGAGCAAATCGTAAAATAAATTCAGTGTTAAGACATTTCTACTTTTTGCTTCTTTTGAAACTTTGATGGAGGCGGCATGACAGAATATCACACAGTGATGGAGACATTATACTAAATGGAAGTGCCTGAGGACTTGTGGTGGTGGAACACATACGCCTCTGTCAGCCAATTCATCTAAAACCTCTTGGCTAGCTTGCTCTTCAAATATAAGCCTTGACTCCCTTGCGTGTACACATAATTAATCCCTTTCTTCTTGATGATGGGACCTCTATTGCTCACGCGAACCCTGTAATGTTTTAAAAAAACAAAAAAATTCTACAAACCCAGTCATTTTACACTTGACGCCTGTGACAGCATTATTTTCACACAGGGAACAGCCAACTGTCTTCCATGGATTATTTTAAGGGTTATTGTGTAGACGGTTTATCTACCCATGAGATGTAGTATGAACATATTTGCTTTTAACTAGGGCTGAATTCGGATCTTGGATCAGTGCTGCTTTTTTGAGTTATAAGTTAAAATGCTCGCATTAATTATTCAGTTCAGCTCGTTACATTTAAGAGGCTTAATTGATTACTGTATGTCTCAGTAGTGTGATAATTATGATGGCCACGACTCTCCTCTGTTGGCCAAACATGGTAGCTTGCGGCTTTGTGAGCCGGTGTCTGTCTGGGTTTTTTAATGCAGTGTCCTAGGTGTTTACTTTAACTATCTCATTTCCTTAGGACTTATGCTAATGGAGGGGGGAGCGCAGGTAATTATTGTTTCAATATTTGAAATGGTGGTTGCCGTTGGGACGAGCACAAGTGGCTAGTTAATGAGACAAGCCTCCTTTTAGCACCTCATTTTGCACCTGTGACAAAGTTGAATAGCGCTGTGTCAAGTGGAAATGAAACAGAATTGCTCATCCAAATTAACCCAGTCAAAGGGAATGCAACTACAACATTGCTAACTCACTTGAGTATTTTGGGTGGTGTGTGTGTGTGTGGGGGGGGGGGGGGTTAAACATGAAACCCTTAACCATATTGTGTTCATTTTTGGTGCTTTTCTTTTGGTACATTATTACAACAGTTCTCAATTTTGAGCACCACTATCTGCCTATGCCAAAAGTGGTTTTGAGCCAATGATGACACTGATAATTGTTTTCAAAATCTATCCATGCATTAGAAGGCACAGACAGAAGAGATAAAGGTACATGAAGGAACAACACAGTAATTTAATTGCTGAGCATCTATGAGGTGTAATAGCTGTCTGCTTTTTAGACCACTCGTGAAGACCTTCAGCCTCACCACAAAGCAAGCTGCTGACATGGCATCTTTACCCCTATGTGATAGTCTCTGCCCTCCATCCCTCTTGATCAGGAACTTCAGAGAAAACTTGCAAAGTTATGCACTATTGAACTGCCTGCAGGGGCAAAGAGAAAAGACAAAAAGAATTTATCCTAAATTAAACCCAGCAAATCTGACAGTAAATGACTTGGAGGGGAGGAGTAGTCAGTAAGTGCTAGCCACTGGGCACGGTGGCCCAGTGGCTAGCACTGTTACCTTGTAGTAAGAAGGTCTTGGGTTCGAATTCCATGCCGTCCCAGGTCCTTTCTGTGTGGAGTTTGCATATTCTCCCCGTGTCTGCATTGGTTTCCTCTGGGTGCTCCAGTTTACTCCCACCATCAAACCGACATGCATGTTAGGGTTAATACTCCTGCCTGTGCCCCTGACCAAGGCAATGGAAAGAAGAACTGGAGTTGGTCCCCAGGCGCTGCAGCTGCCCACTGCTCCTATACAATAGGATGGGTTAAATGCAGAGAACACATTCATTGTAAGAATACAATTTGTCTTGATCGGGCGTCCCTACAGACATAATTGGCTGTGTCTGCAGGTGGGAAGCTGGATATGGGTATGTGTACTGGTTGCTGCACTAGCGCCTCCTCTGGTCGGTCGGGGTGCCTGTTTGGGGGGGAGGGGAAACTGGGGGGAATAGCATGATCCTCCCACGTGCTACATCCTAGAGAAACGCTTTGCTGTCAGGTGAAAAGAAGTGGCTGGTGACTCCACATGTATCGGAGGAGGCATGTGGTAGTCTGTAGCCCTCCCTGGATCGGCAGAGGAGGTGGGGCAGCGACTTGGACGGCTCGGAAGCATGGGGCAATTGGCCAGATACAATTGGAGAGAAAAAGGGGGGGGATTGCCCCCCCCAAAAAGAATAAAATTTGTTGTAAGAATACAATGTCAAATAAAAAGTGGCTTAAAAAAAAGAACCATCAAAAACGGACGTGGAGTCATCTCAACGGTAGCCTTGCTTTACCTGCTTCCAAGTTGATCAAATTAAACCATAGAATCTGTAGCAGACGTTTTACAGACATTCAAAAACAACTTGCTCTTACCTTTTTAAAACTGTAAACTGTGACTTTTCTCCATTAATAAATCATTATTTTATCCATTTGAATTGTGATTACAATGTGGTTATTCTGTTGGACGGCAAGTATTCCAGCAGAACAGTGTTGTGATGTAGTTGGATGCTGGATGCAGGGAAAAACAGATCTGTTGGCACTGATTTTCTGGGACTACAGACAAGGTGTAGTAGCCATTGTAGCTGGTGTGCCATCAGCTCAGCAGTAAACAGTTCCCACCCTTGTAAACATGGATCCTGGGATCAAAGCTAATACACACAGTCTAATGTATTGGTAACTACATCAAATTGTATGGGAACACTGTTGTACAGTAATATTGATTGTCACCACCACATCAGCATCACATTTCAACCTTTTTCCTGCAGGAGTTGCTTCCAACATGTACATGTTTGCCGCTGCAACCTGGTCAAAAACTGTCAATAGTGGTATACGGAGAGTGTCTCCAAAAGGTGGTTAAGATAACACATAGTGTTACACATAGTGTTAGCATTAGTAATTTATGGTCCAGGTAGATAAATATAACAATTTATTCTAGGACAGAAATTGCAGATTTGAGCTTTAACTGACCGTATGGTACTTAATACCATGATATTTAATGACAAGATCTTCTAAAACTTCCGGATAACAATGGGTAGTTAAAGACACGATTGTGAGACATTCGACCTTGAAACGGCTTCGGCTCATTTAACACGGCCAAGAACATTCTAGGAGCCTTTCAAAGTCAATTGAGTTTCCAGAGAAGAGTTGGTCGAATCTCCTCCCAGCTCAATCTCCAAGGCTATTTTTATCCATCCGACTGACAGATCAAGTGGCACTGATCAGCACACCTGCTTCTCAGGGCTGAGGGGGAGAGGGAGAAAAAACACTGGAGCTCATATATCAATGTGTCACCAGCCGGGATTGTCCAACAGGCCCCTGGGAGCAAGCTCCCACAGCTAGGTCATGACCAGAGACCCACCTGAAATCCCATTTTTACAGTATGTTGGCTTCAAGCCAAACATGCTGCTCAGAAAACAGACTTCTTATGTCTATGATTGAGAAGCTGGGAGAGCTCCTCCAGACATCCTCAGGATTTTAGATGGAGTATATTAATGCAGTTTGTCAGTCTACTCCTGCTCCTCCTGGTGTGGACATTCCCATATTTTACCTCTGCAAATGTACCATGCCCTCACTTGTTGAGACCATTACCATCCAGTGGATTAATGGCTTGAAGTTTTTTTAAAAAAAGAAAAAAGTGGAAATACTTTTTTTTTTAAATACACCACTTCATGTCTCCTCAAAACTTTATCCACCATCACATCCCATTTGCTTGTATGGATTATTTACCATAAGCGATGCCCAGCTCTGTCTTGAGATTTCAATCTTACAACCTTCTCACTCATGCGTTACCCCATCCTCCCATTCACTGCCCGCTAAGGCATCTCAAGAGAGGTCCGACTGTGCTGGCATAAAAGATGTACAATGTGGTGGTGGTGGTGGTGTGTGTGTGTGTGGGGGGGGGGTCGCATCCATCCTTTCAAGCAAGCTGTGATGGTCATTGAAATGTAAGGCTTTTAGGCAGTGGCCATTGGCCTCTGTGGCCATTTCTGGAGAGCGATGTGACAGTGGCAGATCACAGGCCTGACAGATGGGGGACTTCTGAGTCCATCCCCAAGTGAGCAGGTGAAGCCCTCTAATTGGGGCTGCAGCAAAGCAGCAAAGAGAGCCGATGTGGACCTACAGAGCCCCTGTCACAGGGTGACTGACTGCTGATGATACAAGTGTTGTGTGGACTCGGCAAGTTGTTGCAACGAGGGCTTTGAAAGGATGCCTTGTTAGAGTTCATCTAAAGCACTGTAGAGCTGAGACCAGAGTGCCTCCTTACTTTATTGCATCAGGCTTAGAGCTTGCTTGTGATGGAAGGACACCATTTTGAAGAGAACCGGTTGTCACTCGGTGCTGTTGATGTGTATGTGATCACAGTGAAGGTGTTTAAAATGATTTCCTTTTGTTTTGCATAAATACTGGATTCTGTGTCATTGTTCATTATCAGTCACATGAGGAGCTGGCTTGATTGTTGCTGCTGATATAAAAAGGTGAACTCCAAAAAATCAGGTGTTATGATTTTTATCTTTTTTTAGGAGGTTTGAGTTGAATTTTCAAGACCAAAGAAGATGCAATAAATTGGTATCAGATTGTGCTTCCTAAAATGGGTAAAAACAGTGTAGCTGTCTGCTATCGGAGGACACACCTTCCACAAACACTGTGCAATAGTGGGGCCTTAACAGAACAGGGAATTGGACATGCCAAATGGGGATAAAAATAGGAGGAAAAAACACAGTCTAAGTTTAAATAAAAATTAATCAATTAAGTAATCAGATGCAGATGATTTAGGATGTTCTTCATGCTTGAGAGTGTAAACTGAAGATTTTTTTTAAAAATATCAAACCTCTATTTGGAATGATGATAATCAGGTGTGCATAAGACTGACATACACTGTCATAACCATGACAAGACACCTGTCTTGAACATGAAGGAGTCTTTATGATTGTTTATGACTGTTGTCATTAAGTGTCATTTGGTCAGTTATGTCATTCCGAATGTAAAGTGGACATTGTTTGAGATGTCTTTGTTGTAGCAACCAGAGTGGTACCAAGCCGCTCGATTTGATATATTTCACGTGTCTGTAGCTCGCAAACAGACATAACAAACAACGTCAACTTTGCATTAAAAATGAAATAATCGAACAAGTGACACTTAATGACAAGTCATAAACATTCATAAATACTCCATGTTCACGACACGTGTCATATCATGGTTATGATGGTGTCATGTCAGTCTTATGCACACCCCTTCAAATAAAGTGCTACTTGATGCTAAACCCAGCCTTTAACGGCTGAACAAAACACCATGCTGAAGTCATGTCTTGGGCATTTTGTGACGCCACAGCAGTTGAACAAATCGTTTTGTGAATTCTGGGAACAGAAACAGAAAAGTAGAAGTCACTCGAAAACCATCTCCCACTTCAGCACCTCTTCAATACTAACCACCCCTTTTCCCCCTCTTTGTTATGTTAGTTGTTAGTTATGTTAGTCAGTTATGTACATTTGGGCAGAAGTGTGTCAGTCAGAATCAGGTCATAGATCCCTCCATTGTAGCGCTCACAATCACTTCTCCGGCTCTTATTCCCTTACGCCTGACTGAGGTCAACCATCGGGTCACCTCCCAGCTGCCTTGTTAAACCTCCTCTAATAAAGCTTTCTAAGGACAGATAAAAAGAGTCCCTTTTGTCATTCTTATTGATGTTGCTGTTCGCTGTGATGTATTGGCCTAATATTCAGTACTCCCCTGCAAGCCATACTACATCGTAAGACAGTTGTATGTGCCTTGGGAGAATGTACCTTATAGTGGCGAGTACATAACATATTATTTAAAGAGTAGACACCAGGGTCTTCCGTGTTTGTTGGTTTTTATGGGAGTACTGTGGAAGAACCCTGTAGGGGCATATTGTTCTGCTTGAAACGGGTAGAAAATGTAACGTAGATAGTCAAGTCAGGTTTATTTGTGTAGCCCAAAATCACAAATTAGTCCTAAAGGGCTTTACAATTAGTGCAAAATATGACACCCCCTATTGTATATTGTGCTGACTGTAAAGCCTTTCAGGACTAATTTGTGGTTTTGGGCTATACGAATAAATTTGAATTGACTATCTATGTTGCATTTTCTACCCTATTTTTAAATACATGCATAGGTTGGTAGCTTGCAATATTGTAATTAGGGTGACCAGATTTTCAAAATCCCAAACCGGGACCCAAAAAAGTGTACCGCGCGTTCGTGCACGCGCACACGCATATGCGCGCGTTCACAAGCTTGACTGTCTCGCCGGACATGATACAATGAACGATTTTTATCCCCTACCACCATAAAAGACAGGCTAGAGTAGCCGAGTTTTGTTTTTTTAAACCACACATACAGACAAATCTGTTGTGGTTACACCGCCCCGAGCTGCCTCCCCGGCACGTTCAAGCCACTCCCCCAGCTCGGACGTGCCGGAAACATCCGAGCGCTCGGCTCGCGCTCTGAGGAGACGAGCGCTGCACTGCACCAGGTGTTTGCCATCATCCATCAGGCACACCTGTGGCAATCAGGCAGCCTTCTACAAGAAGCCTCCCAGAACGTCTCTCAGTGCTTTGACGTACTAAACCCTGCGGTGAAGTTCTGACAAGCCCTCCAGCGTTCCTTGCATTCTGTTAATTCCCCAGTGTCTTATCTTCGTGTCTCTGTTTCCTCCCAAGACTCTCCCTCCGCGATTTCCACGACTCCCCGCGTCTCCCTCGTCCCCAGCGACCTTCACGTTTTCTCCCCGGACCTCTCCTGCGATCTCCCCCCGTGTCCCTCTATCTGGACCCCTCCTTTCGGACTCGACTTCCCGGATCTCGGACCTGGACTTTCTCGGACAACCCCTCTTGGATCACGGACTGGACTTTCTCGCCAGGTGCACGCACATTTTTTCAACACCTCCTGGTCATTTACATACCACACCACACATTGGCTAAAAACATTCACACATAGTTACGCACGCAAACCACGGGACACCACACATAGTTTATTCACACATCCCACTAACAGAACGCCCTTTTTTCACCATACATTCCCCTCCCACAATAAAACCCCCCTTTGTAGCTTTTGAAGTCATCTCGTGTCTGTCTGTCTTGGGTTTCGCCACACGGGTCAGGTTCTGGTGCGCGAGCATAACAGAACGTCGGAGCCATTATGGACCCAGGCAAACCCAAGGAGCGGACGGTCCCTGTGACGCCCCAGAGCCCCGTTCCCCTAGAGGCAGTAGTAAGAAGTCACAGTTGCCAACTTGCCTCTCTCAACTCAGAGCTTACTACAGCCTTCACCCGTGTCACCGGAGAGATCAGCGATCTTCAGTCCGGCTCCCAGGCCGCGACGAGCGCGTTAGATGCCCTCACCGCGCAGATCGCTGCACTCTCCACAGCGGTCTCCAGGATGAGCGACCACCCTGCCCTGGCCTTGGTCTCTGCCCCCAGCTCGGCCTCCGGTTTCCCCGTTTCTGGTCCCGACGTTCCCCCTCCTCCGAGTCAACCCCCGGTGCGAGCCTAACCTCCCCTGCCCCAAGGCCTTCGGTGGGGAGTTCGAGCTGTGCAGGGGTTTCCTTGGTCAGTGTGAGCTCCTGTTCAAACACCAGCCAGGTATAGGACAGGAGAGACCAAGGTAGCCCTTGTTATGTCCCTCCTCACCGGCAAAGCCCTCAGCTAGGCCATACCGAGCAGCTCGCCTCGGACTATGGTGCCTTCCGCCGCGAGTTCAATCTGGTGTTCGACCACCCAGCTGACGGGCAGGACGCTGCCGGCCGCCTCCATTCCATCCAACAGGGAGCCAGGTCGGTGGCAGATTATTCCTTGGAGGTAAGGATACTCGCGGCAGACAGTGGGTGGGATGACACTGCGCTCAAGAGCGCGTACAGGAGGGGGCTGAGCGAGCCCATCAAAGATCTCATCGTTCGGGACCGCCCTGCCTCCTTCAACGAGCTCGTCACCCTCCAGATGGACGAACGGCTGCGGGAGCGGCGCCAGGAACGCGCCCCGCGCGCTGGCCCCTCCCATAGACCAACCCCCGTCCGTCCTACCGGTGCCTTCCCTGGGTCAGCGTCCCGTGGGCTCTCTCCACCCTCACAGTCCCCCTCGCAACCCTGGGTGGCTTCTGGATCCAGGCCGGAGGAGGAGCCCATGCAGTTGGGTCGGTCACGGCTCCCGCTGGAGGTTAGGGAGCAGGGGATGCATGGCCATCTCTGCCTCTACTGCGGGAGGTCGGGCCACTATATCAAGGCCTGCCCGACTCGCCCCAAAAGACCCGGCTCACTAGTAAGGGGTGTCCTAGTGAGCCTGACGACCCTTCCTCAGCCCCAGCCCAAGAAGGAGCACAACCACCTTTTTCCGGTCACTCTCACCTGGGGTAACCACTCACCTGTCTGTTGGTGCACTCCTGGATTCGGGGGCGGACGAGTGTTTGATGGACATCTCGCTGGCCCCGCAGGCCGGCATTCCACTCGTCCCCCTAGACACACCCCTCACAGCCCAAGCCCTAGATGGACGTTCACTGGGTAAAATCACACACAGCACTGCTTCCCTCACTCTTTCGGGTAATCACGTGGAAGCTATCCGTTTCTTGGTTTTGCGCGCCCCTGGTGTTAGGAAGACCGTGGTTGGAACGGCACGATCCCTACATCTCTTGGTCTACTGGGCGGATTTTGGGTTGGAGCGTTGCGTGTCATGCCAACTGCCTCCTCCCACGGATCTCACTGGCGTTCCTTCCATTTATCACGATTTAGCCCCTGTATTTAGTAAAGACAGTGCACTTTCCCTCCCCCCTCACCGTCCCTATGATTGTGCCATAGATCTCTTTCCCGGGGCCGCCCTTCCCACCGGTCGGTTGTATAACCTATCCGTCCCAGAGAAGGAGGCTATGCGCAATTATATCAGAGTCCCTGGCCTCAGGAATCATAAGGCCCTCGTCTTCCCCGGTGGCGGCGGGCTTCTTTTTTGTGGCAAAGAAGGAGGGCAGCCTGAGGCCTTGCATAGATTATCGAATGTTAAATAATATCACGGTGAAAAATAAATATCCACTCCCCCTTATGAGTTCCACGTTCGAGCCACTCACTCACGCCACGGTGTTCACGAAGCTGGACCTGCGCAGCGCGTACCACCTGGTGCGCATCCGGGAAGGGGATGAATGGAAGACTGCCTTCAACACCCACCTAGGGCATTTCGAGTACCTCGTTATGCCCTTCGGCCTCACCAACGCCCCGGCCGTCTTCCAGGCATTGGTCAACGACGTGCTCCGGGACATGCTGAACACGTTCGCGGTGGTGTACCTGGATGACATCCTCGTGTTCTCCAGGACTGAGGAGGAACACCGCCTGGTCCTCCAACGGCTGCTGGAGAACAGGCTCGTCGTGAAAGCCGAGAAGTGCGTGTTCCACTCCGCCTCCGTGGAGTTCCTTGGCCACATCGTGGAGAAGGGGCTCGTCCGCACTGACCCCAGGAAGACCCGAGAGGTGGAGGAGTGGGCACGGCCCACCAACAGGACGCAACTCCAGCGCTTCCTGGGGTTTGCAAACTTCTACCGGCGCCTCATCAGGGGGTTCAGCCGTTTGGCCGCCCCCCTCACTGCACTCACCTCCAACCTCCGCCCCTTCTCCTGGACCTCGGAGGCGGAAGCCGCCTTCTTGGCCCTGAAGAGGCTGTTCACAACGGCTCCGGTGCTCGCCCACCCGGACCCGTGCAGGCAGTTCATCGTGGAGGTGGACGCATCGGACACGGGCATCGGAGCCGTCCTCTCCCAGCGGTCGGAGGAGGACTAGAAGATCCACCCGTGCGCCTTCTTCTCCCGGCGTTTCAGTCCTGCGGAGAAGAATTATGACATCGGCAACAGGGAGTTGCTGGCCGTCCACGCCGCCCTAGAGGAGTGGAGACACTGGCTGGAGGGAGCAGGGCAGCCGTTCATCGTATGGTCCGATCACAAGAACCTGACCTACGTACGGACGGCTAAGAGGCTCAACCCCAGGCAGGCACGCTGGGCTCTCTTCTTCAGCCGGTTCGACTTCACTCTCACCTACCGCCCGGGCACCAAGAACGTCAGGGCAGACGCCCTCTCCCGTCTGTTTCCCGAGGGGTCCCCTGACGCCCCAGACACCATCCTTCCCCCGGCCCGGGTGGTGGGTGCCGTCACCTGGGCCATCGAATCAGTGGTGAGAAGGGCCCAGCGCGCCCAGCCCGACCCAGGCAATGGACCCCGAAACCGGCTATTTGTGCCTCCCTCTGTCCGACCCCAGGTGCTGGAGTTGGGCCACTCCAGCCATCTTGCCTGCCACCCCGGTGTCTACCGAACGGCGGCCTTCATCCGCAGGGGTTTCTGGTGGCCCACCATGGAGGCAGACACCAGAGAGTTCGTGGCAGCCTGCACCACCTGCGCCCGCAGCAAGGCTCTCCATCGCCCTCCAGCAGGTCTCCTGCGCCCCCTTCCTGTCCCCGGCCGACCTTGGTCCCACATTGCCTTGGACTTTGTAACTGGCCTCCCCGTGTCCCAAGGCAATGACACCATTCTGACCATTGTCGACCGGTTTTCCAAGGCCGTCCATTTTGTTGCCCTCACCAAACTCCCCTCTGCAGCCGAGACGGCGGACCTTCTCGTCTCCCACGTCGTCCGACCTCATGGGATTCCCCTGGACATTGTCTCTGACCGTGGTCCCCAGTTCACTTCGAAGTTTTGGCAGGCCTTCTGTAAGGGGATTGGGGCCACGGTCAGCCTCTCCTCCGGGTATCACCCCCAGACCAATGGGCAGGCAGAGCGGGCCAATCAAGCCCTGGAGGCGGCTTTGCGTTGCGTTACCACCAGCAACCCCGCCTCCTGGAGCAAGTACCTGCCCTGGGTGGAGTACTCGCTCAACTCCATGGAGAGTTCGGCTACCGGTTTGTCCCCCTTCGAGTGTTCCCTGGGCTATCAAGCCCCTCTGTTCCCCCATCAGGAGTTGGAGGTGGCGGTCCCGTCCACGAGGGCCGATGTCGGCGCGTTTGGAAGACCGCCCGGGCCGCTATGTTGCGAGCTACAGAGCGGGCCCGGCGCAGCGCCAACCGGCGGAGAGTGCCGGCCCCAGCTTATCGACCTGGCCAGAGGGTATGGCTCCTGGCCCGGGACCTGCCCCTCCCTACCCTCAACCGGAAGCTGGCTCCCCGCTACGTCGGTCCCTACACCATCGACCGCATCGTCAACCCTTCGGCGGTGCGTCTCCATCTCCCTACCTCACTCAAGATCCATCCCGTCTTCCATGTCTCGCGCCTCAAACCGGTAGCCACCAGCCCCCTGTCTCCCCCTGTCCAAGCTCCTCCACCCCCCAGGGTCCTCGACGGTGGTGACATGGTCTGGGATGTCGACCAGCTGCTCGCCGTACGCCGCCGGGGGCGTGGGTACCAATACCTGGTGGACTGGGTTGGCTATGGGCCCGAGGACCGCAGCTGGGTTCCCCGGTCCTACCTGGCCGACCCCGCACTCCTGGAGGAGTTCTATCGGGCCCACCCCAACGCCATCGGACGGTCGCCCGGTGTCTCCCGTAGGAGGGGGGGGTCCTGTTGTGGTTACACCGCCCCGAGCTGCCTCCCCGGCACGTTCAAGCCACTCCCCCAGCTCGGACGTGCCGGAAACATCCGAGCGCTCGGCTCGCGCTCTGAGGAGACGAGCACTGCACCAGGTGTTTGCCATCATCCATCAGGCACACCTGTGGCAATCAGGCAGCCTTCTACAAGAAGCCCCCCAGAACGTCTCTCAGTGCTTAGACGTACTAAACCCTGCGGTGAAGTTCTGACAAGCCCTCCAGCGTTCCTTGCATTCTGTTTATTCCCCAGTGTCTTATCTTCGTGTCTGTTTCCTCCCAAGACTCTCCCTCCGCGATTTCCACGGCTCCCCTCGTCCCCAGCGACCTTCACGTTTTCTCCCCGGACCTCTCCTGCGATCTCCCCCCGTGTCCCTCTATCTGGACCCCTCCTTTCGGACTCGACTTCCCGGATCTCGGACCTGGACTTTCTCGGACAACCCCTCTTGGATCACGGACTGGACTTCCTCGCCAGGTGCGCGCACATTTTTTTCAACACCTCCTGGTCATTTACATACCACACCACACATTGGCTAAAAACACTCACACATAGTTACACACGCAAACTACGGGACACCACACATAGTTTATTCACACATCCCACTAACAACGCCCTTTTTTCACCATACATTTCCCTCCCACAATAAAACCTCCCTTTGTAGCTTTTGAAGTCATCTCGTGTCTGTCTGTCTTGGGTTTCGCCACACGGGTCAGGTTCTGGTGCACGAGCATAACAAAATCAGTGTTTAATTCACACGTGGTGCATTGTTTTTTTTTTTTTATTGGATTAGGTAATCATGAGTGGGGCAGAACATGGGAAACGCCTCTGTAAGCGCTGAAAACAAATACTCAGTATTTTTCAACTGCCGTGAAAACCGGGTCATTTGGGGGATGGATGTTGAAAACCGGGACATTTTACAGGTATCTGTCGGGACACCCAGCTTGAAACCGGGACAAACCGGGACGTCTGGTCAGCCTAGTTGTAATGCCAGTAGGAGGCTCCATGCAGTCTGCTGCAAGAGCGATGCGTGCCGTCACGTAGTCTGAGTGCTGAGAAACGCCACTCTTCAGTACAGAGGAGACAAAACGCGTAAAGCCCCAATCAACTTCCAAAGACAAGATGGTGGAAAGTGGCGAAGAAGGCAGCCAGAATGAAGTAGACCAACAGTGTCCTTTAAACATGGGCAGTTTGTTCCTTAGGGTGATCGGGCGACGCACTACCAAAGGGACAAGTGTCACAGACTTTTTCTATCACAGCCTACCACAGTGTTACGGTAGCAGTGACTGTTCCAGACAGTTTGTCCTGCGTCAGAATGTCATAGTCCAATCAGTGTGAAGTAGTGTTCCGTGGAGTGCCGCCCCTTTGGGCCAATTTCAGTCTAGTTGAAAATCGCTCCGATTGCTCTGATAGACTTTCATGGCAAGGCAATTTCTCTATGGGTCCGGGGAGGGCTTGCACAGACATGTTTTGGGCATACGTAACTGGGGCAGCCAGCCATACCTCATTGGCTGCTGCTTGTATGTTACCACTATGCGTCCGCCATATTGGAGCGTTCAATATCCGGTAGTCAGTTGCCTCCAGGATTTCCCGATGTCGCGATCGCAACAATTAACGCAAATTCAGCAAATCCCCGTGAAATCTGCGCGACCTTGCAAATTTGACCAATTGTCGTAGTTTCCCCGCGAGTTTCACCAATCATAGCAATCCCCCGCGCAAACCATTGAGCCATACGTCACAAAACTCGCGTCCTTGTTTCTGGTTGTGGATATGCATCTTCAGACGTTCACGTCTCACACAACTAAATGTAAGACGTTCACATTTACCAACTGCCAAAGACCGTGCAAGGCAATTCCCCGATGTTCTGCACGAAAGCAGGGGTAAACTGTTTTGCACCACGTGCAACCTCGTGGCGGAACAAAGACGAAAATCATCGATTGACAAGCGCTTTTCCACCGCAAAACACACCCGGAGAATCGCTGGCTGAAACGCGTGGATAACAGACAAGACAACTCACCATGACAGAGGCTGTTGCATTCAGATCTATTGCAAGCGATCTATTGCGGAAAGATTCAAAGTGAGTTAGATTCAACATGCATGGTTAGTGGTGAGGTTTTGTGCACTTTAACTTTTAAGCCTGTTTGCTACTTTGTGGAATACCCCCTAGGTGCACTTCCTTGTTTACAAATAAAGCACATTTTGGTTAGAATTTTTGTAACCCTGAGTCTTTTTTGGTTAGGTTGCTTATAACACTCAGAACCGTGCGGTTTTGTCCTCACTGCAACAAGTTGCCTTCGATTTTTAATACATTTTACAAAACAAAACACCAAAAAAATCGCAACTATTTTTTGCCAATTTCACTTGCTCCCGTAATTTCATTGCTAAAAAAAAACAAACCAAAAAACGGCTAAAAACATCGCAACATGCATTGCATTTTTTTTTAGAAAAGCTGCCGCGAAATCAGGCATTTTAGGCCGCAAAAAAAAGAAAAATCGCGAAACTGCAGACTTATACAAAATTGACTATAATTTGCTTTAACCTGCAGTCTCCCCCTCCTGACAATGAGAGTAACTACTTGTCTTATTTCAGCAGCCTCCAAACGAGGAAAAGCTACATCAGTGGTTATCCGCGTTTGTCCTCACCGTCGATCACGTTCTTTTTTGTTTTGTTTTTAAACTTTAATCCTACCTCTGAACGCCGAGTTTCTTTCCCCTGGAGCATCAGAAACTTTTCTAGGACGCTTCTTAGATTTTCCGCCAAATCGTCCATGACTGGAAGCTTTCTGACAGAAAGCCCGGAGGGCCAGCCAATCAGATATGCGAACGCCTTCGTCACACGGAAGTTCCGCTCTAGCGAAGCAATCTTGCTGGTAGTAGTAGAAGAAGACGAAGAAGAAGACTTCAAGGTCGTGGATAAAGTAACGCGAACACATTGTCGACTGACTGGCGGACTTGATCGAAAAAATCACTCAACAACAATATAATTTTTACCAACAGTAATCGAAAATACTGAAAAGGCCCCGTTTTTGCTCTTAGAAGTGCGGTGGTGCTTTTCTGTTTAAAGAAAACAGTGAAACCACAAAGGAATCGGGACAACACAGTGAGGAGCTGCTTGGTTCGGAGTTAGCTAAGCTTGTTTATTTGGTTTCATTTATTCCATAAACGGCATAATGAGTTACGGTAGGCCTCCGCCCGGCGTTGAAAGTATGACTTCCCTCGAAGTGAACAACCTGACCTACAGCATATCGCCTGAAACCCTGAGACGCGTCTTTGAGAAGTATGGCCGGGTGGGAGACGTGTACATCCCCAGGGATCGCTACACCAAAGAGAGCCGGGGATTCGCATTTGTGCGATTCCTTGATAAACGGGATGCCGAAGATGCAATGGACGTAATGGACGGAGCCCTGTTGAATGGACGTGAGTTGCGGGTCCAGATGGCACAATACGGGCGCCCACCTGATTACCAGCACGGCGGTGGGCGGCATGGAGGACTACCCCGAAGGTACAGGGGTTATGGTCGTCGACGCAGCCGATCCCGTAGCAGGAGCCGCTCTAATTGCCGCAATCGCTCCCGCTACAGCAGGTCAAGGTACCGGTCCTACTCCCAAGTCCAAATCCCGCTCTCCGAAGAGGGACAAGATCCAAGTCCCAATCTCGGTCTCGTTACAGGTCCAAATCTAGGTCCAGAAGCCGTACGCCGACAGAAGTTTGAGGTCCAGATCCAAGAGTCAACCCAAAGAGTCAGGGGGAAATGGAAGCAGATTCCCTTAGAGCATCAATAACAGGGTTGGTTTAAGGAAAAAAATGATGACATCAGAACCTCAAGTCCGGGGCTATGGATTCCAACCAAGCAATGATTCTTGGTGGAAAAGGTTGCTAATGTGTTCAAGATGTCTTGGTCCCTTTTTGTTTTGATTTTTTTTTTAAAGTTTATTGATGTGCTTGGCTAATTGTTTCCTAAATGTGTTTAAAAATGTCCCCTTAGTTTTTAGTGCAAAGCGGAGTGTACAACCATATCCTGTTGACTGACCTGCTTTTCTTAGACGATTAAGTTTCAAAATTTTGTCAGGTCAGTGAAAGGCAATCATGAATTTTAAGGTATAGCACATTTTCTCATGTCATTTTTTTCCCCAACTTTAACAACATGGCACTCATTTAGTGGCCATTTGATTTTTTTTTTTTTTGTCAATTTATGATTCTAATCTTCGTTCTTGTATTTTTTGTGCACTAGGCGCAGTTGTGTAGCAGTTGAGTATTGCTGGTTAGCTGTTAAGGTGGCGTGTTGCTCTGCCGAGTTCTCGGATGTTTCCAGTAGTCTTCAGAATGTTCATGTGACTAGCACTTATAAGGCTGCCACAATTACACCCCTCTAGGAAGTTTTTTTTAATTTTTTTTCATAATTTGGATGTCAATTATGGCATTTATTGAAACATTTTAACTGTAACGAAGCATTCTATCGTGACCAGATTGCACTTCTTTCTCATCCTTCGGAAATGTATTTTTACCAGTGATTTCCATTAAAGAAAATGTTCTGTTCAAAAAAATAAAGCAATCTTCCATGTTGACATAACACAAAACGCTACGCATCACTTCCGGTGTGCCAGCGCGGGAATGCAACGCGAGAATGTCGCCCCAGACACCAGATTTAAAACTCAGGTATACTGCGAAATACACAGATTTACCTGGCGGTGATAGGCTTAGTCATCATTCTGTGAACTCATTTGGCAGGGGCTTGAATATCACAGACATTCATTTATATGTAAAATTTCACACTTTAGTTTTAATTCTGGAACAATTTTCATGAAATTTGGTTTGTTATAAACATGAGAAATTGAACATTTTACTGATTACCTATTGGAATTAAATTCAGTTGCTGGGGGCGGATCTAATCAGCTTTATGCCAAAACATTAACTTTATGAATAGCCACAACTTCCTCTGGGACATGCAAGCTCCGATCTATGAATAGGCAACATCAAGAGTAAATTATTTAGAATTTCTGCTTTTGTGAGTTTTTCCGAAATAGTAGATTTCCATATCTGTTATATTGTTATGAAGCCACCCGGTTGCTTGGACAAATATGGGTGTCACCGACATGCATCATGTCTCGGAGAAGATGAAAAAGCATGAAACGTTGAAGATGCATATGGACCGTTGCCTGAAACGTACAGCTTTTGGGAGGGTCAACATTGCCACCCAGTTGAACTAGAGAGCTGCAGGATAGTTGTGCATCGTCACAATGGTGAGGTGAGCAAGAATCGTCATGTTCTAGCCCGTCTTATCGACTGTGTGACGTTTTTGGGGGGCTCGAAGGCTATCAGATGAAGACTGAATCGGATTATTGTGAGAGTGAAGCCCTTACTCAGTTTTATTTGATTAATGGTAGAGCACTCTCTTCACATTCAAAGGTGTTGGTGAGGACAAACTGACAGATGGTAAATGGTAAAAATGAGCTGCATTTATACAGCGCTTTTCTAGTCTACCGACCACTCAAAGCACTTTACAGTGTATGCCTCACATTCACCCATTCACACACACATTCATACACTGATGGCGGAGGCTGCCATGCAAGGTGCCAACCTGCTCATCAGGAGATGTTAAGGGTTGAGTGTCTTGCTCAAGGACACTTTGACACACTCTGCAGGAGCCGGGGATCGAACCAGCGACCTTCCGATTAGTAGACAACCTGCTCTACCTCCTGAGCGGTGTCACCCCTGATCTGTTGATGACCACAGTGGAAAGTTCAGTCATTGTAGAGCCAAAAATAATTTTATTCAAGGCATTTACAACGAACTCCTGGGTGTAGTTCTCCACAAATACTGTCCAGTATGTAGCTGAAGGAACAATCCTTGTCTTATGTTGTCATCGAGTGGTTAGTTGTGGTATTGGTACGTGAGGTCACCAGAAAAAAAAAACTAATTGTACAATGCAATGTGACAATGTAAATTTAGCTAGCTGGCTTAGGTTAATTGACCCACTGAACAGGTCACCTTAGCCATCATTGCAACAATTGCCCCCCCCCCCGAGAGCATTTACACAAGACATCTGCAGGATTTCACTGAGGGGTTAAAAAAGTCTCAGTGGCGGCATTCATGAAATCGTCCATGTTGAGGGACTTCTGCTTTAAAGCTGACATCTGGAGATGGATATCAAAGTTTTTTGAGCTCATTATTTTCAGTCATTTGTATGAATCGTTAGTTTATGCCATAATCCAATCTTCCTACTTGTATTTGTTTCATTACACGTGTTTAGTTTTCCTTTAAGAGGGTCCTTGCCTTGTTGGCAAGGCATATCCAAATTAGAATGAAAAAAATAAAATAAAACGCAAGTCTAGCCTGTTCTCAAATAGCCCATACCTGGGGATAGAGCTGAATGAAACCTGCAGATTGCGAAATCTGAACATACTGTTCTTTTTTTTTTCTTTTTTTTTACTGTACAGAAAATGCTGGTGATTGTGCTTTTTATTTTTATTTTTTTAGAAATTTTGTTTAAGAAGTGGGTTGGGCTGGGGGGTGGATGTGTTGTGCCAAATGGCTAAACTGTAACTGCTAACACTGACACAGATTTCTGATTACTCTGAGAAACAGAGCTAGATATTGGCTTTTTACTGCACTGAGGATTGGGCTCATAGAGACGCTTTGATGAATGTCTTGACACATCTGTGACCATTATTTTAGCACACTTCAGGAAAATCAATACTGTTTGCTCTGGCTGCCCGAGGCAATGATATCCATGAATGCTTTATTTACCTCTTTATGCTTTAGGTTTTGAAGCACTAGTCAGTGTTGACTAATGAATGAACTGCCCTGCCAAACGGTCGCACGAAAGTGCACGATGCACGAAACTATCTAATCACCGCCAACTGTCACTCCAGTTTTCTACTATTTTTATTCTGTTCACCGTCTACCTCATCAATAATGCGTAAGGACTGAGCTCAATAGAGAAGTAACAGGGAGGATGTGTGTCCCTGTGCCCCTGTGGAGGCCCATGGAGGCCTCAGGGGGGAGGGGGCATAGTCTCAAGCCTGCTTCTCCTGTCTCTCCAAGTTAATGAGGCAGATGTCAGGTAGGCCAAAGGAGCTCCTCCTCAGTGCATTCTGTGTAGGACCAAATCAGGGCCCACCTCTATAATTGGCACCTGATGTGTCGGATGAGCTCAATGCGCTGACATTCATTACACTTAATAATGCACTCTAGGCTCCGTGCACCCCTCTCTAACCAGCTGTCTGTTCACAACCTTAATGCCATTAGGCTTCAAAGCCATAGTGTCAGGCCCTGCTTTTGACACGGTTTCTCTGCAGTGGGAGAGCAAGTACAAGCTATTTGCCCAACACTCCTTTCCGTCTACTTGGCTGTCTGTCACTCGGCCGTGCTGTGGCTAGTCCTGTATGGGTGAGGAGCGATATCTTCCAGCCGCAAGTAGATACAGCCAGGGCATGGGAAGTGCATTCACGATGATGCTTGATTATAGCTGTCTGTCATGCGGCTGGCGTCAAGGCGGCCTTATCTGGCTGGACCTTCCTGTCGTCAGGTGTGCTGCTAGTGAGCCATGCTGTTACCGCTGCCAATCAGGAGCCGACAGACTGATTCCTCTGCCAGGACACCAGCTCCACTGGCACAGTTCACCGGCCTGTCCTTTCCAATCAGGCTTGAGTTCTCCAGTACTGCTGCGTGTGCAGGAAGCATGTCTGGGGATAGCAAAGCTCCTTCAGCTCAAGGATCACAGGCCCAGCTCTGTTGAAAAGAGCGAGTCGGCACCCCAGTAGCTGAATGTCTATGGGGCATGCCACATAACCGCAACGTCCCTCCTTTAATTCAGGCCAGTGACCTTTGTTGCATATTGCACCCATCTCTCTCCCCTTGTTTCCTGTCTGCCACTTCACTATTCTGTATCCAATAAAGACAAAAAAAAAATGCCACAAAAAAAAAGAAAAGAGCCATCTCCCATTCTGCACTCTGACCTCTCTCCTGGCAGGGAGTCGAGGGGGGGTATTCTAAAAAGTAAAAGTGAGAGTAGATGCATAGGCATAAAAGTATCACTGAAAAAAATTAATCTTCAACAAAATCATGGTTTGTCTTGGTAAAATAACAAGCACGAAACCATCCAGACCACAGCACACCTGATGCGAGTGCATCCTACTAAGCATCCCTCTCAGGGTGTTTGTGAGTGACTGAGTGAGAGAGAGAGAGAGAGAGAGAGAGAGAGAGAGAGAGAGAGAGAGTGACTGAGTGAGTGAGTGAGTGAGTGAGTGAATGAGTGAGTGATGCATAGCCCACGGCGGCAGTTGTGTGGCGCTGTGGGAAAAAGGGGTATAATAAATACGGGTTTGAGATCCTCTGTCTCCCAGCCACAGCCTATAGGCACACACAGACACCCTTTTCATCCTGAGCTGTGTGACTGTGATCCTCTTAAACAATAACAAAACAAACATCTGTGACTGGTAAAGGCAAATTGACCTCCGGATAAGGGAATGTTAATCTGTGTGAAGAATGAATGAAATTATTCTGCTGCACCATTTCAGTTTGATGACACCAGCGATGATAACGTATAGGCCTAATACGAAATGTGAGTCAAATGCTGAATAAGTTGAATAAGGATCATTGAGACGCATTTTAGCAAGATGATGACTTTCTTATTTGTAAGTACCGGTGTAGCTGTCGGGTTAAGCTTATTTTGTCTTGTGAAAATCCTAGGAAATTTAGCTTCCCCATATCTGATGCCCTAGTGCTGCCTATGAGTAGATGGATATAAAAATGTGCACTGGCTGCTCAGGCCACCAAGCTAGTGAATCCAAATTAATAATTTTCAGCCAAGGTTCTAAAGACAAGTTTGATATATGTATTGTATTTAGACTTGATAGTCATGTTTCGCTCCCAAAAACCAATCACGTATTGTGTTTAAAATAGAAATAAAACCTAACATGTATACATAACATTTTATATTTGTTTTCTGCAAAATGGAAAATATTGTCATCACAATAATCATTGTATTTCACCAGATATCAATATAAATGGTAAATGGACTGCATTTTCTATAGTGCTCTTCTAGTCTACCGACCACTCAAAGTGCTTTTTTACAATGCATGCCTCACATTCACCCATTCACACACACATTCATACACTGATAAAGCCATTTAAAGCCATTGAAATTCACCCACAGGTGGATCAGTACAAAGTTCTGTCTTAATGAGATACTTGTATATATACATATCAGGAATCAGGAACACTTTGTTTGTCATTTCACTTCATGCACTTGCGTACATGAAATGAAATGAAATGCCGTTTCCCCCAGCCCACAGCAGTACAACACAAAGACAAAAAGACATCCAAAAACTACGAGAACACACACCCAAATTAACACATACACTCACTGGCCACTTTATTAGGTACACCTTGCTAGTACCGGGTTGGACCCCCTTTTGCCTTCAGAACTGCCTTAATCCTTCGTGGCATAGATTCAACAAGGTACTGGAAACATTCCTCAGAGAGTTTGGTCCATATTGACATGATAGCATCACGCAGTTGCTGCAGATTTGTCGGCTGCACATCCATGATGCGAATCTCCCGGTCCACCACATCCCAAAGGTGCTCTATTGGATTGAGATCTGGTGACTGTGGAGGCCATTTGAGTACAGTGAACTCATTGTCATGTTCAAGAAACCAGTCTGAGATGATTCGAGCTTTATGACATGGCGCGTTATCCTGCTGGAAGTAGCCATCAGAAGATGGGAACACTGTGATCATAAAGGGATGGACATGGTCAGCAACAATACTCAGGTAGGCTGTGGCGTTGACCCGATGCTCAATTGGTACTAAGGGGCCCAAAGTGTGCCAAGAAAATATCCCCCACACCATTACACCACCACCACCAGCCTGAACCGTTGATATAAGGCAGGATGGATCCATGCTTTCATGTTGTTGACGCCAAATTCTGACCCTACCATCCGAATGTCGCAGCAGAAATCGAGACTCATCAGACCAGGCAACGTTTTTCCAATCTTCTATTGTCCAATTTTGGTGAGCCTGTGTGAATTGTAGCCTCAGTTTCCTGTTCTTAGCTGACAGGAGTGGCACCCGGTGTGGTCTTCCGCTGCTGTAGCCCATCTGCCTCAAGGTTCGACGTGTTGTGCGTTCAGAGATGCTCTTCTGCATACTACCTCGGTTGTAATGAGTGGTTATTTGAGTTACTGTTGCCTTTCTATCAGCTCGAACCAGTCCGGCCATTCTCCTTTGACCTCTGGCATCAACAAGGCATTTTCGCCCACAGAACTGCCGCTCACTGGATATTTTCTCTTTTTCGGGCCATTCGCTGTAAACCCTAGAGATGGTTGTGCGTGAAAATCCCAGTAGATCAGCAGTTTCTGAAATACTCAGACCAGCCCGTCTGGCACCAACAACCATGCCACGTTCAAAGTCACTTAAATCACCTTTCTTCCCCATTCTGATGCTCGGTTTGAACTGCAGCAGATCGTCTTGACCATGTCTACATGCCTAAATGCATTGAGTTGCTGCCATGTGATTGGCTGATTAGAAATTTGCATTAACGAGCAGTTGGACAGGCGTGCCTAATAAAGTGGCCGGTGAGTGTATATCCAAACAAACAAAAAAAAACACTGTCCAATCGAACGAGCTCCAGCCAGGATGACTGTCAGAACTGCTGGTCTGCATGTTAGCAGTTAGCGTAGCCCACCCCACTTCCACGGTGACCTGACAGGACCGAGTATATGTATATAAATCTATATACATATGTACATAGTATATCATATATTAAGATAGATTCTATCTTAATATTCTGCTCCTCATTTGTTGAGCACTTTTATCTACACCATTGATGGGAAAAAAAACTACATATATCACACACACACACACACACACACACACACACACACACACACACACACGTGTGTATGTATATAGATGTATGTACAGTGCATCCGGAAAGTATTCACACCCCTTCACTTTCCCTACATTTTGATATGTTACAGCCTTATTCCAAAATGGATTAAAGTCCTTTTTTTTCTCATCAATCTACATACAATACCCCATAATGACAAAGTGAAAAGGTTTTGTAGAATTTTTTGCAAATTTATTAAAAATAACAAACTGAAATATTGCATGTACATAAGTATTCACACCCTTTGCTATGACACTCAAAATTGAGCTCAGAATCATCCTGTTTCCACTGATCATCCTTGAGATGTTTCTACATCTTGATTGGAGTCCACCTGTCGTAAATTCAATTGATTTGACATGATTTGGAAAGGCACACACCTGTCTATATAAGGTCCCACTGTTGACAGTGCATGTTAGAGCAGAAACCAAGCCATGAAGTCAAAGGAATTGTCTGTGTACCTCCGAGACAGGATTGTATCGAGGCACAGATCTGGGGAAGGGTACAAAAAATTTCTACAGCTTTGAAGATCCCGAAGAGCACAGTGGTCTCCATCATTCGTAAATGGAAGAAGTTTGGATCCACCAGGACTCTTCCTAGAGCTGGCCGCCCAGCCAAACTGAGCAATCGGGGGAGAAGGGCCTTGGTCAGGGAGGTGAGCAAGAACCCGATGGTCACTCTGACAGAGCTCCAGCATTCCTCTGTGGAGATGGGAGAACCTTCCAGAAGGACAACCATCTCTGCAGCACTCCACCAATCAGACCTTTATGGTAGAGTGGCCAGACGGAAGCCTCTGCACAGTAAAAGGCACATGACAGCCCACTTGGAGTTTACCAGAAAGCACCTAAAGGACTCTCAGACCATGAGAAACAAGATTCTCTGGTCTGATGAAACCAAGATTGAACTCTTTGGCCTGAATGCCAAACATCACATCTGGAGGAAACCAGGCACCTCTTATCACCTTGCTAATACCATCCCTACAGTGAAGCATGGTGGTGGCAGCGTCATGCTGTGGGGATGTTCTTCAGCGGCAGGAACTGGGAGACTAGTCAGGATCGAGGGAAAGATGAATGGAGCAAAGTACAGAGAGATCCTTGATGAAAACCTTCTCCAGAGCGCTCAGGACCTCAGACTGGGGCGAAGGTTTACCTTTCAACATGAGAATGACCCTAAGCACACAGCCAAGACAACGAAGGAGTGGCTTCGGGACAAGTCTGTGAATGTCCTTGAGTGGCCCAGCCAGAGCCCAGACTTGAACCCCATTGAACATCTCTGGAAAGACCTGAAAATAGCTGTGCAGCGACGCTCCCCATCTAACCTTACAGAGCTCGAGAGGATCGTCAGAGATGAATGGGAGAAATACTCCAAATATACGTGTGCCAAGCTTGTAGCTTCATACCCAAGAAGACTTGAGGCTGTAATCGCTGGCAAGGGTGCCTCAACCAAGTACAGAGTAAAGGGTGTGAATACTTATGTATACATGTAATATTTCAGTTTTTTATTTTTAATAAATTTGCAAAAATTTCTACAAACCCTTTTTCGCTTTGTCGTTATGGGGTATTGTGTGTAGATTGATGAAAAAAAGGAATTTAATCAATTTTGGAATAAGGCTGTAACATAACAAAATGTGGGGAAAGTGAAGGGGTGTGAATACTTTCCGGATGCACTGTACATATACAAATATACATAAGCCATATATACATCATGATATATGCTTACATGCAAAAATACCATGTTTAAGAATCTAACTGAGGTTCACTACACTGAACTGTTTGCTAATGTAAAGTATAAATATAAAGTGTAATATCAAACCAAAACTAGTTTTCAAATCCTCCTTTCAAATATTTCTGACCCAATTTTGGGTAAAATTTTGGGTAATAGGTTATCATTATCAGCAATCTAGACAATAAAAATGGTCTATCAGAATAAGACAATAAATGAAGTTCATTACAATGCAATACCACTGAGACAGTAAATGAGGATATGGAATTGTTGCCCAACCCTGCAGGCACATTAAACATTACCACATGTTACCAGAATGAAAACTGGTAAATACCTATGAAAAAAAAAAGGCCCACTGTATTCTTAATGATGTCAAAGCACTGAATACTATAGTGCTAAAACAAATCCATATTTGCATTTGACTGTTGTGTCCTCTAAACAAGTTGCTCCCCACGAAGAAAGGATTTGTGGCGCCTGACTGTCGTTGAAACTGACGGCTTACTCGACAGTACATCACATCATTCACAGCATAATAGTCCAACCACACAGGTTTTTTTTTTTCCATTCCCCATTCTCATCTTTCTAATTTATAATTTTTCATCGTTTGTAACAGAATTAACATGAACCTCTTTGTGGCTATCAGCTCCCACACTGACAATAATAAAGTATCGGCCGATACTGAATACCGAGCGGATCCATTACTTTTGCTGAACAGTGCAGACTTGGACCATTAGTTTGGGGTTAATGAGCAAAATAATTGAGATAGAATCGAATTTTTTTTCCACCATTTAAGAAATACAGGCTTATGCGTGCTAAGAATGCAGTAAATCAAACCATTTTACCTGCATTTATGATATATTACTCATTCCTTATTCTTGAGTAAAAACTCAGATACTTATACTCGATTTTTGCTTTGTATCGGTCCAATATTGATGTTAGTATCACTATCGGTGCATCCCTAAGTAGCTCTGTTATATCCCAGCAGTGTTTATGTTTCCTGTGTAGACACAACCGAACGAGCAAAATAATTTTTACTGCTTCAATTGCAGCCAATTTATCACAATCTGGGCCATTCAGGAGGCAAATGTCCCACATTATGTTGACATGTTTAGTCCTTGGTGAGTGAGTTGAATGATAGCTGAGCGTCGGAGCCGAGGACTGTCGAGAGAGGAGCGACGGAGACTTTTTGGCCTCAGACACTGGGAACGCACAATGAAGGCAGTCAGCACATTCTGGCGGAGCGCAGCAGCTGAGAAAAAGAAGGGAATGAGAAGTGTAGATAATGATTGGTGTTGTTTTATTCACCTGTGGAAATGAATGCTGACCAGTGTTTGTTTTGTGTTGAACTCATTGTGTTTGCAGTCAGAGCTGTGTATCTGTGGGTAATTAATTCCCTTCTGACTGCGAGCCAGCAGTGGATTCTGATATACAAGGGAGGAAGAAGAAATCCCGCAGTTGAACAGTTGTGGTGTGGAGACGGCGTGGAAAAATAGCCTGTTCTTAGGCCACATTGGACGTCATCCTTTGGAATCAAAATCATCATAACTTGAGTATGGCGATTCCAAGCCTTCTCAAGCAGGGTGTTATCAGTTGAAAGGATCAGTGGCGTTGTTGCCCTAGTTCTGTAGAATACATCAGTTATATATTTCCAGAGATGGGACTAGGACTCAAGATGGAACTGTCATGCCCTTTGTGTACTTTTGCCCTCTGTTAAACTCGGAAATAAGCGGCACTTTCAAGTCAGAGGAATGTGGGTCACACATCTCTCAGCATGTGGTCTCTGTGGTGTTGCTCTGCATGAATAACAGCGCATCACTAGCTGTGGTACTTCAATCAGGCTCTACAGGGCTAAAGCAAAACTCATTTTGCCAAATATTTGTGTAGGCTATCTTCTTTCTTCAGTTCAGCCCATCAAAGGGACGTATCAGAAGACTCAGAATAGTGAAATTTGTATTATTGCCACAATTATGTCTGGGGTAATACTACAGTATAGTGCGCCATGTCAAACTTGAAATTACTTTGCAGATTGTTCAGGTATTTGCCTGGACAAACTCACAAAGCTATTTGTCACAATATTTCTCCCCCCCTTTTTTTTCTGCCCCATTGTATCCGGCCAATTACCCCACTCTTCTGAGCCGTCCCGGTCACTGCTCCACCCCCTCTGCCGATCCAGGGTGGGCTGCAGACTACCACATGCCTCTTCTGATACATGTGGAGTCACCAGCCACTTCTTTTCACCTGACATTAAGGAGTTTTGCCAGGGGGACGTAGTGCGTAGGAGGATCACGCTATTCTCCCCAGTTCCCCCTCCCCCCTTAACAGGTGCCCTGATTGACCAGAGGAGGTGCTAGTGCAGCGACCAGGACCCATACCCACATCCGGCTTCCCACCCGCAGACACGGCAATTGTGTCTGTAGGGACGCCCAACCAAGCCAGAGGTAACACGGGGATTCGAACCGGTGATCCCCGTGTTGGTAGGCAATGGAGTAGAATATATCTTATTAAAAAATTGCTTTTTTGTTTTTTTGTTTGTTTCCCCAAATGTAGCACCCCATCGCAAAGATGTCAAACCAAAAGCAGGTCCTCTTCCTATATGTTGGCCTTTGCATCCTTGCACCAGCTTCACTCTGAGAGGTAAAGATCCACCGGTGAGGAGGTAATGTTAAATGAGTGAATCCTCCCCTGGTTCTTGTTAAGCGTCATTGAAAAGTAGCAAAAACTTTGGCAGAGCTGTCCAGACCAACATGACACAGGCATATTCTCGCTAAGGCCTCTAAAGCCCTGTCTCAGAGAACATCTTTATCTGTCACGGTGGAAAAAAATCCTGTTCTCCGAGCGTCTGGTCTAAACTGCTTTAAAAGGCAGTTTTAGACACAGATTTTTCATCATAGCATGACTGCCAGTTTGACATGAAGGGGTAACCTAAACTGGCATGAAGGTCAAAGATGACAACTTAAAGCTGAAAGTTTTGGCAGAACAAGTTCAATGTTTTCTGCTAGAAGGGGCAGATAGTCTATAGACTGTCTGTTTTGACAAGATGAGACAAAGATGCATGGTTGGGGTACCACACTGAATCCTGACTCAGCCAGGTTCACGATACAATTTATATTTTTTGGAGATGATACTGCCGATAGATCCATACACCCTCCATACTTTCTTGGTTGCTGCTTTTCGGATTAGGATTGGAATATTTGATCGCAGCAAGTTTTATTGAGTCTGTGTTGCCCAAGGTCACGTTATCCATTCTAAACAACATTGATAAAGCAGATTTAGAGAATTTGCTTTTTTTGCGTATTTATGACTGTGAGGCTGATGGATGGCAAGAGGCAAAAAACAGTTTACTGCACTGTGTATTGCATTTTCTACAGAAGGATTACTTAATGAATCAGTGATTGAAAAAACAGGCAGAACATTCTATCAAAATTACAAAAACCATAATTATCTATCTCCAGTTGCTTTTTTTAACATGACACGCACGACAGTGATTTAGTTGCCTGCGGTAGAAATAATTGCAACAAAAATAATTGAATTTAAGGGAAAATGTGATTGTGGTTTCTAAATTATATCTTTGCATTTATATATATACACGTGTGTGTGTGTATATATATATATATATATATATATTTGCATTGATGTTTTTATTTGCAGTAGTAAAGAGTCTATGGGAGCAAATGAAATGCAAGAAAGTATATCCTAGTTTTCCAACCTAATTTAAGATGGTTCACAGTTGATTAAAGCAAACTGGCTGCACTCCATACATATTTTGTGACAGCTGCTGCTGAAGGGTGGTCCTGTGTACGCATTACCAAGCACTCTTAACCAGATTTCATATTGTCTGTCGTTCTGTCTGTCTGACTGTCTGCTATTCATGTCTGTGCTGACTCCACAACTCTCTGCACTTAAGCAGAGACATCAACCGATCCATGGAAGAGATGAGGGCGCTCAGAGACCAGATTCTCTCTCTCCTTCCCCCCTTCTTTCTGTGTCAGGTTTTCTTGTTTCGTGTTCAGTGCAGCACCAGTGTTTAGTACGGAGGCTGCAGCCTGGCCAGCTTTGAAAGAGCATTTTTGATCATTGAAGAAGGCTGTCAGAGGGGGTGAACTCAGCTGCTAGCACTTGTGTCATGGGGTGGGCTGGTAAGGTTGAGAAAAAGGCAAGGTCATACATGAATATGCACACCAAAAAACATGCACGTGCACACACTCATAGACAAACATACTCACACACCCCACATACACACACACCGCACATACATGCACACACAGTCACACACAAACGATCCAGTCATAATTAGCATTAATCACCGGCCCTTTTGTAAATGCTGCTGGCTGCCAATTATCAATGATTGCATCCTATTAGCTTTCAGGAAGGTGACATAGGTCAAGGCTGGGCCATTTTTGCTGGACATTATTCAGTTGAAATCTGCATGGTAATGACAAGGGAAAGAACTTACCCGCATGGTTTTGCTAATGACCATTTAGTAAGCAATCTGCCATCTGCGATCATCTCTATGGAATATGGTCCTACATGTATTTGCAGTCCCATTACCACCAGACTGGTAGTTTGGTTCTAATAGCATATGGTAGCCTCCTGTTTTCTTTGACATATCTATGAATTGGCATTTGACTTAACCAGTCAGCCATCATAGAGGATTCCATTTCATATTTATAAGAACTGAATCTCTGACAGGCTTTATTAAATGACATGAAAACAGGGCTGAATCCATTGGTGATGTCATACATATTAATAAAGCACTTAAAAGCATTTGCTTATCGGCGTAACTGCTGAATAAGACAGATCCATGCCCCCAGTTAAAGCATGCAGCAAAGCGCTGGCTGTTGGGGGGGGGGGTAGATAAATAAATAAAGGAAGCAGGGAAAGGGGGGATTTAAAACTCATTTGCATTGCACAATTGATTTCTTGAAACTACCCTGTCCACAATGTCAGTCATTCCCTCTTTTGAGTTTTAATTAAATCCCCGACTGAGTTCTGTTCGAATTTCTGATTTGAAGCTGCAATCAATAGCAGCAAAGTGTCCAAAGATCGGGCCCTGTTCACTAAATCAATTTCAACAATGCTTCCAGGCCCTTGCCTCTGCTGAGGGAGTCTGCTCCACAATGGGTGTCGGAGGAGATAATATCTTTCCAGTTGTAACCATCCCCACTGGGGAGAATACTTCACCACGAGCCTACCGCTTTCCTCTCCCTCTCTCTCGCTCCCCCCCCCCCCCCCCGGCTCCTTATGATCTTGTTTTACAGAAAGAAAAAAAATAATAATAATGTGATGCAGGTCATAATGGGTAGTAATGAAGATTGAACTATCCATATTTTGATGCAGGAGAAAGCATGTCGCCTATGTATAAAACTTGTTTCCACCCACATATTGCATACAATACATGTCATACTACATATTGTTTACGCATGCATATTATAGGGTATACATTAAATGGACAGGGCTCCATCCATGAATATGCTATGTGCCATGCAAAACCCAGTGCCGGTTGGACCTTAATTGGTTTTTGATGTATAGATGTGCACTAGCCGTGAGTAATAAAACAATAAAAATATGGCGTTTCACTGCTGAAGTCCAGCAGCCTATAGGATTGGACATTGAGTACCCAGATGCCTGCTTCCACTCATTACGCTGCACCGCAGGCGGGTTTTATGTTGCATTTTTAATGGAATCAGGAGGGAGCAACAGCTTTCATTTCACATCTTGCATTCTTTTACAGACTGCAGTCATCTGTCTGAAATGATGAACTCCAATTTGGTGAGGAGGTCAAGTGAAATATTAACAAGAGCCTTCAGCATACCACCTAATCAATTACTAACTGATATATTCATAAATCAGTGGAATGGAGCTTTCTGCTGAAAGGTGAAATGTTTCTCTATAGGAAGATTGTCATTTTAGCTTTTAAAGCCGTTTTATGGTTTCGTTTAAACGTGACCAGTTGTCCGAGTTCATTTGCAAAGTTATCTGCAATTCGCATTCAAATGCAACGCTGGAATGCAACAGAATGTGCATTGTGTAGTAGTAATAGTTCTTATGTTGTTGGGGACATATTTGGATCCTGTGTAATCCTGTGAAATCATATCTTTTGCTTACACTTTCATATAGATTGATTGCAGATATACGGCGTACCATTCAAATCTTTGTATGCTCAAGTTAGTATGCGTCTTGTGTTGGGGTTCAACCTGGAAATGAAAATACAGTAGATCCGGTGCCGTTTGGGATACCTCAGTGTTAAGCAATTATTTGGTGATTCTGCGAATACAACCGCCACGCACACAGCCCAAGTTTGGCACTGTAGTGTAAAAGCAAGTTGTTAAATAAGATTTATCAGAGTCACTTCAGCTTGGGTTTAAAAGGCTATCTCCTCTGAATCCCAGTCTGGGCCCTATGTGGCCCCTATCAGCCAAGTTGTAAATAAATCCACCATAGGGTCTTGTCTTTCCAATTTACCTTATGACCACCGAGCTGCTGTGCACTTCATTCACATCACAAGACAGCCGAAATGTGGAAAGTGTGTTCTCTTTTGTTGTGAAGATGCTGTGGCTGAGTATGGAGAAACAGTTTGCATCCCCTCCTCTATGACATGTAGCTTTGTCAGGCCTTCACAACTGATAATTACAATGTGGCCATTCAGTTTAAGTGAATCTACAGATGACTCAAGTGACACTTAAGTGATTTTCCATTGTTGAATGAGTGATCGGAGGGACTCAGTCCGCCACACGTGTTCCACTTGCCAGAGCACTGCATATCAGGAATCAGGAACACTTTATTTGTCATTTAATTTCATGTATTTGTGTACATGAAATGAAACGAAATATTGTTTCCCCCAACCCACAGTAGTGCAACACAAAGACAAAAACACATCCAAAAATTACAAGAACACATATATCAAACTACAAAAAAAGTCACTGTCCAAGAGAACGAATGCAGGTTGACTGTCGGAACTGCCAGTCTGCATGGGCTAGCAGTTAGCTTAGCCTGCCTCGCTTCCGCATCCTGTCAGACCGCCCTCAGTGTTGCTCCCTCAGGCACAGCTCCGGGCAGGGCCGTGGTCCCTGGGCTCACCAGACGCAGCAGACCAGGCTCCCTCAGCCGATCCAACGCCAGCTCTCCCAGCCAGACACGTTCGACAAACCTCCCCACATTCCACATGACAACACTAAAACACCGTCAAGGCTAGGTGAGACCACCGCCAGACCGCCCTCGGTGTTATTTGAACTGCCGGTCTGCATGGCCTAGCAGTTAGCTTGGCCTGCCCCGTTTCTGTGTCCTGTCAGAACGCCCTTGGTGTTTCCTCTTTGGGCGCAGGTCCGGCAGGGCCGTGGTCCCTGGGCCCACTGGACACAGCAGACCAAGCTCTCCCAGCCGATCCAGCGCCAGCTCTCCCAGCCATCAAACAAAGACACAAACTTACACACAGGCGTGGACAAAGACACTGCATTGACGATACTGAGTGAGGCCGCCGCAAACGTAAGTTCGCGCCGCGATCTTCCCACACCAGTACAGGGTGAGGCCACTGCAAACACGAATTCACACCGCCATTTTCCCATACTGGAAGCGGTGTGGGAAGATCTTAATATAAAAAGATCATATCTTTTTATATTGGACACAGCTCTTTCTTTACTGTTTCTATCACTGTATTGACATACATATTGTGCATCATATGGGATTGTATTATGTTTTCACTTTACACAGGCCTTAAAGTCACTATATTCAACACATTTATTGTTAACAAAATGTACATACTGATTTATTTAGGATTTTGTTTTTGTATGATACAAAGTCAATTTCACCAAGGCATTATCAAAAGCATGCCTCATAGAGTTCATCTTTTTTTTTAAATATAAGAAATCTTTCAAAATCATGCAGCCAAACAAATTGAAGAAAAGGAAAATAAAGCCTTTTTTTCTGAGGACACCAGCCAGATGGAAGTATTGAGAAGAAAATGTTCATTTTCAGTTTCATCAAGTTCACATTATGAACAACTTCAAAGCTGTAGCCTGCTACAAATATCCATGAATCAGGCTATCTAACAAGCCATCCACAGCATGCCGGTCCACATCCATCTCATGTTTCCATCCCATCAGCCTTTGATACAGGTTAGTCCAGCTATAAGACGATCCATGATACCGATTCGGGGGAGATTTTGAAGTAATATGCTAATCGATGTTATCAGTATTACAAGCAACCATGTTTTTTAGTGGTCAGAGGTCTAATAAAGGGCCACTTGATTCAGCAGTATTGCTGGGATTAGGACAGCAGACCCCTCATGTTTATACATAAGACAGAAATGGAATTGTGATGAGCTTGCGGCTAGCTGGTGCAATGATCGGTTTCCATTGTGACTACTAACAGCGCTAATTAGTCATTTCTAGGCCGGCTAACACTCATATAGAAACTGTTTCCCCATTTTCTGTCAAGTATCTGGTGAAGTGAAGTACCGGATTTAAAAAAAAAACTCCTTTGAAGCTGTAAATTAATAGGTTCAGTATTTTCTTTTCTTGGAGCTAGATGTGTGCAGAAGCTTCTTTGGCAAGACACGGTTTGTAAATGGTTGACACTAATCCTAAACAGCCACAGCATTATTCTTTTTTTTTTTCTTTTTTTTTTTTTTTGCTGAATTGTTTTTCTGTTTGAGTTATGTTATTAGGATATGATCATGAGTTGATATTTCCATTCTTTTTTTATTTTATTTTCGATATTTTCATTCTTTTTTCTCTTTCATTTTCTTTTTCTTCCTTCCTTCCTTCCTTCCTTCCTTCCTTCCTTCCTTCCTTCCTTCCTTCCTTCCTTCCTTCCTTTTTCTTTTTTCGTTCCTTCTTTCCATCCTTTCTTTTTCTTTCTTTCTTTTTCTTTTTTCTTTCATTCTTTCCATCCTTCCTTCCTTGCTTCCTTCCTTCTTTCTTTCTTTCTTTCCTTCTCTCTTTCTTCCTTTCTTTTACTCATCCGTTATCATTAGAGCAGCTAAACGCCTAACTTAGTGGCGTATCCACCTGCTAGAGCGACGAAACCTTTTCATAGAGAATGACTGACAGGGTTGATAGACTGAAAACAACACCTGAGTGCACACTCACAGAAGATCTCTTCCTTTTTTCTCCGAGGAAAGACACGGGGGTGTCAGCACTATTCTATTAACATCTGGAGATTCAGCAGGCTCAAATTTATAAATGTGTTTGGAATACAAATGGGACAAACTTCATTCAAATTTGCAGCATGGCATTGATAGGTTAAATGTATGCTAATTAGGCTTGCAGTAGAAAATATCCCATGTGCTCGCTGACGTTCAGCCCATGTTTTCGTTGCATGTCAATCTTGAAAACGAATGACGAATTTGAATAAAACAAAATAAAAAAAAACACTTCATTGAATTGTTGACACTAAATGTGACATGCAGAATTAGGACAGGGCAATAATTCAGTATTATTGTTATCCATCTTTCAATGGGACTGTGTCGAGGTGAAATCAAGGAGTTACACATCTCATTTTAAACATCATAATGCTTATTTCAAGATATTGCTGGTGAAAGTTTCTTATCCAACTGGCAAATAATATTGCTTGTTTTGAGAAAGTGCACTTGTTTCATGATAATAGGACTTATTTTAAGACATTTACTCTAAAAATCATGTTTCTCATTTCTCTTCCTGGTTCGAGAAAATTCCTTGTAACAAGTCTTAGAAATCAAGAAACAAGTACTTTTTCCGGAAAGATGCAATATTATCTGCCTGTGGTGTAAGAACATTTTACTAGTACTATCCTGTTGCTTTTGCAGTGTATCTGAAAACTAGTTTGGGTTTGACATTGTACTTTACATTATCAAACACATCCATGTGATGAACATCAGTTGGATCTTTCAGTATGGTATTTTTTCATATATACGCGCATATTGTGAATTATGTGTCAATCTACTACTACTTTTGGCTGCTCCCGTTAGGGGTCACCTCAGCGGATCATCCGTTTGAATTACGTGTCAATATCATCTAAAATTCTCTATGATTATCATGATGACAATATTTTTCATATCGGCCAAAAAGAATGAGAAAAAAAAAGAGCACTAACATGGTGGTACATATCCTGATCTCTACCTCTCTCCTCTCGCTTTCTCTCTCATGCCCTTTGTGGGAAGTGCAAAGCGGCAGCAGCCTGTCAATAACTGACAAGAGGCTGTCTCAGTCAATCAAGCCGCTGAGGCTGTCGGTGCCTCTGGTGTAACAGGAGGATCTAACAGCAACAACCTATAACTGACACGGCTGCAGATCTATGCCCTGTAATCACTGGGGAGCTCACCTCTCAAGCTGCAGCTTCACCAGCTGCCTGACAGTGGACACATGTGCCATGTAATTGCTTTTCATACCATTCAACCTTTTGAAAATGATTACATGCTGTGTAAGAGGCTTTACAGAGAATCAGGGAGGGGAACATTGTTTAACATTGCTATGCTACAATCTGTATCTATTTAGAAAAAAATAAAACAAATTAAAAAAAAAATTGTTGCCAGCTCCTCTTACAGTTGGTGAGGCTGTGCACATTGAATTATCATCCACAAGTCATTATACTGAGTTTGATCCTCCAGGGTATTTGTTTGAAGTGCTGGGCGATAAAACACTATCGATAATTAAGATTGTCCTAGATTCTGACATAAACACAGGTTCATTCTTTTTCAAATTGACTCTAGCGGAGCTCCTCTTATGTTTAACTGCATGCAGGTGAGCTAATGTGCTCCAGGCGTTTGCCTGGGCTGGCTCGGGGACTGTTGGTGTGAGTACACCAACCACACTATCTTAGCTTGGTTGCTACATAGCTGAGTTTAAAGGATAATTCGGACTTTTTACCACCTGGGATCTGTTTTGTTGTTTTTTCCATTGTGCATGTTGGTTATGATGTCAGTACTCACCAGCTTCGTTTTGTAAATTTGGACACAGGACCACTGCAAGACATAGCTTTACAATGGTGTCTTATGGGGCACCTGAACACAACCCTTAGAACTGTTCTTCCAACAGCAACAAAATAATGCAGTGTCTCAGTTAGATTGTGTACATGACTTCCCGTTGTCCATGACTTCTCAATTGTGCTGGCTGGGTAGTTAATCGATGGTTATTACCACCTATGTAAAATATAGGTTGGTCATTTCTGCAAGTTGAACCGGGGAGTACCTGAGCAATTTGATAGACCATTGTTGGTGATACTGGACATATCAGGGAATAACTTTTAGTTTTCACTTTCATTTCCACTTCCAAATACATGTTTAGGGTTAATTTGGGCTTGTTGAAACATGTCTGTTGATTGTGTTCTGTTGCACCATAAGATGATGTTTTAAAGCTGAGTCCAGTGGTGGTTCCACATGCAATATGTCCACAATAAAACTGGTAGGTAAAATGATATAACCAATATACACAATGGCAAAAAGTACTAAAATATGACCCAGATTGTTAAAAAAACAGAATCATCCTTAAAAGGCAGTACGAAAGGGATTTTCCTAAAAAACAATGTACAGACATACAAAAATAATCCCTCTCAATCATCACTTGTGACCCACTAGACGTGAGTGGCGGTGTCTGTATCTGCAGAGACCCTGTCCCCTGCCTGTATTTTCTTATGTTTCTTATTTTGCTGTGTATGGGACATTTCTGGGCGTTAACCTGTGGGCAGCAGGACTCTATAAAAACATGTGACCAGGTGCCAGATCGTAAGCACGCATCCAAGAGGAAACTACGACAATGGCGGACACGGCGCTGAAAAGATGCAAATATAGCGAGGCGGAACGCCAGGCGGACAAATCTCGTTCCAAAATGAGAGTGAATCTGGGGTTGGCTTTCACACACGCTGGTGAGCACTGAAGGAGAGGATGGGGATGAAGAGCGACGCGGAGTTGGCCTGTACGCTGGGATGTGTTCTGGCAGCTGTGGTCAGGGGGCGTGTCCTTCTGGTGTCATTGAGCCGGGGAGGAGGGGCCAACTTTAAATGTTGCGTTTACAATCCACAACTGACAAATCCTACTCATTGTGCCTTTAAGCTCAGCTATGTAGCAGCGCAGCTAAGGTACAATAGTGCATTTGGTTGACCCATAGGAAACTTTCCTGGAGAGAGCCCACTGGCAAAAGGTCACTTGCACATCTTGAACAATTTCCCTCCAACACAGGAAGAAATGTAAACCATGTTTATATCCAAATATTAAGTTAATTGTAACCAAGACTTAAAATGTTTTGAAAAGTACAGCGAGTTGGGTCTGGCTCCATGTTTGGCTTGGTCAAGAGTCCAGTTGGATCATTGGAGTTTCTGAGTGATAATAAATGGTGAGAGTCAGGTATCTCATTGATCCTGACTTTAGTTGTTTAGTTTGTGATGCTTTGTCTTGCTCTTGTTGTCTATTGTGGGCATTTTGGTAAGTGAAACACACACACACACACACACACAAAGGTGTAATCCGTTGTCATGTGTGCAGTCTACTATTATTTCAATATCAGTCAGGATTTCAGAAGTCCTTGAGTGCCTGCCAGGCCCTAAGGCGATTGAGCAGCTCACCAATTTTCAGAACTAACGATGGTGCCAAAACAAAAATCAATAAAAAAAAAGAGAAAAGGATTGACAGAGGGAAGTGTTGCTTGCCGTTGGAGAAATTTGAAGAATCCACTTTTATCTCCTTTTATTGCCTAATCTTCTTACCAACACATCTGCTTTTCCAAACTAAGCAAGATTAAAAAGTTTCCTGCGGTATTTTTCAGTTTTGTTTCTCAACTTCATAATTTGCTTGAAAGTAGCTTGGTAGAAACACAGCTGCGGTTACGTGCCAGGGGATCTCTAAAACCGGAGACTGTCGACCGGCTCATCTTCCTTATTCTTAATTTGAGCAGTTACCGCTTGTGGAGTTATTTGGTTGTGTATTGTCTTTACTATCTAAGCTGTTGGACAAATTTTTATTCTGAACAACGGGCAGCACTTTCTCTCCACCATCCTTTTGTACTTATCATTTTGTAAAGAGGACCAAAAATCCATTAAGTGCCTGCTGGTATCACTGTTCGACATTTCCCTGCTATTGCTATTGTGAATTGAGTTACAGGTGTGTTTAATGAAAGAGGATGCTGCTAATTTTGTGTTGAGACGAAATATGGTCTGCCTTTATTGTTCTTGTTTAAAGATGGCTGTTGTGATGAAAAAAAATGAAATTGAAAGAGAATTTAGAACCTGCCGGTTGTCTTTTATAATTGATTCTTCATTCCTCTACATTAATTGCAGTAATCATGCACAGGTTGTGGTAAATGGCATCATCTGACAAGCGTTTAAAGGGCTGTTACCTTTCTTGACTTCATCTTTCATTCAGGAGGAAAGAAATTAAATCATTCATCTTGACATAAATAACACTTTCGTAAATATCGCACTAATTGTAATCATCTGATGTGGGTATTTTCATCATGACAGCTTAGCCAGCCATATTGGCCAATAGTAACACTCAGAGAAAATTGAGACAAAAAAAAAAGAAAAGAAGAAGAGCTCAGACCAGATTAGCATCTCTTCTTCTCAGTTACTTAGTAGAAGTGATTTTCTCCGTGAGTTGTATGAATTTGGCTGTTATGTAAGAATCAATGTGTCTGTTTGTATTGGTTTCTCTGTGCGTGCACATATTGTGTGTGTGTGTGTGTGTGGGTGTGTGTGTGTGTGTGTGTGTTCTTGTACGTCTATCTTTTTTGGGACCAATTTCAGCCTTTAACCATCAGAATGAGGACATCTTGGCAGATTTTCACTTCTTTAAGGGCATATTTTAGGGTTAGGATTTAGGTTTAGGGTTAGAATAAGGATTAGGTTAAGGTTAGGGTAAAGGTTAGGGAATGAATGTCGTCAATGAGGAGTCCTCACAAAGACAGAAGCACAATAATATGTGTGTGTGTGTGTTTGTGTGAGCTTGTGTGTGCTTTCACGCTGTTGTGCATGCTCCCTTTTGGATGTGTACGGGTGTGAACGTGCGTACGGCCATTTATTTGCTGAGCTTTTTTTTCTTCTTCGTCCATCTTTTCTCACTACATATCCAGAGGGGTTCACACAGAGATCTCTCGGTCCAGCCCTGAGCAAAGCCGGGAGCAGGTCTTTTCTCTGCAATTTTTTTTTCCAGCAACTCTCTTTCCTTCCATGTCAGGGATTAGACTGACACCTTCCAACTTTCTGCCTTTCAAATGAGGAGGACTCCCGCTGAAAAGCGGAGAGGGTCCTCAGCGTGTAAAGCTGATACTCACACTGCTGACACTCCTCATCCCTGCCATCCACCTATCTCAGCTCCTGTAAAAAATCCATGAGAAGTCTCTGGCGGTCTCACTAATGTGAGAAGAAGAATGTGTGGTTTTAAAGGACTTGGGTGCTGGAGGAGCCGCGTGAAATAGTAATATCTAACTCAGTAAGCACTGCTGAGAGAGGGAGAGGGGGAGAGAGAGAGAGAGAGAGAGAGAGAGAGAGAGAGAGAGAGAGAGAGATAGATGGAGAATGGTTCTGTCAGTTTGATCTTCCAGGTAACCCCAGTGTCCGCTTTAGCTCTCTTTTCCGAAGCGTTCATGCTTTGGCATGCTGTCAATCTTGTGACATGCACAGGATTTGGCTTGGAGAGAATCACCAGCCACAATTCATTTTAGCAAGGACTTCTTTAACGTGAAGGTTGAAAATTTGTAGAAGCGTAATCCGCTGACCCCTTCCTAAGCTTCTTTTTCGATTTTTTTTTTCTTAAAGCGACAGCTAGTAAGTTTTTGTTTTTTGTTTTTTTTTGCTTTTCTGAGAAACGGATTCCCGCACACTATTCTGTAAAGCATCACTTTTTATTCACTGTTTCAGTCTTGCTACACCTTCATCAGAGTAAAAAAAAACATCTTGATGAAGCTTTGTAGATAAAAAGTGATGATTTGTATGAGGGAATCACTTCCCCAGAACTGTTAATTTCTTTCGGATGTATCTGCACAAGACAGCTTTAGAAGTATGAATATGTTTTCTCTAAAAAAAAAATTTTTGCTTTGAAATTCTATTGCCATTAAATTCATATTGGTAACAGTATATGACAGCTGTGGGTGAATAATCCAATCAAATCAGTTCCCTAGAAGCCTAGTTTTTGCTTGTATTTTGTGCACCTTACACATACTGTGAGATGACGGGCATATCTTTTGTTTGCCACCAGATAGGAAACCTCCCTGGAAATATAGGGATTGTTTCACAGCACACATGAAAGCATGACATTTTACTTTGGCTCGCCTGTGAACTTATTGCCTCCTCTTCTGCGATAGTCTTTTGAGAAACAGCTTGTAAATAAATGCATGCATCTTGTTGCTACACGATGAAGATAAACAACAACAAAAAAGCCCCTTGGTTTGTTGTCGCGACATGTAATGGAAAAGACATCGCTTAAATTAAAAAAAGTTACTCCTTTTTAATCTGTCTCCATCTACTCACATTTGGAAAAAGGATATAAAGGGGTGTAGATGTGGAGGACAGTGATGGTGGTGTCCATGTATAAAGGATATAAAAGGGTATAGATGTAGGGGACAGTGATGGGGGTGTCTATGTATAAAGGATATAAAGGGATGTAGATGTAGAGGACAGCGATGGGGTGTCCATGTATAAAGAATATAAAGGGATATAGTAGATGTCGAGGACAGTGATGTGGTGTCCATGTATAAAGGATGTAAAGTGGTGTAGATGTAGAGGACAGTGATGGAGGTGTCCATGTATGGTGGATATAAAAGGGTGTATGTAGATGTAGGGGACAGTGATGGTGGTGTCCATGTATAAAGGATAAAAAGGGGTGTAGATGTAGAGGACATTGATGGAGGTGTCCATGTATAGTGGATACGAAAGGGTGTATGTAGATGTAGGGACAGTGATATTGGTGTCCATGTGTAAAGGATATAAGGGGGTGTAGATATATAGGATAGTGATGGTGGTGTCCATGTATAAAGGGGTGCAGATGTACAGGATAGTGATGGAGGTGTCCATGTATAAAGGATATAAAGGGGTGCAGATGTAGAGGACAATGATGGAGGTGTCCATGTATAGAGGATATAAAAGGGTGCAGCTGTAGAGGACAGTGGTGGTGGATTAGACTGAAGGTGTCAGTGTTGTAGTAGACCATCTCGTCCTATAAGCCTACCCAGAGAGTTTAGTTGGCTAAAGTCAGCATGTCGGCTTTCTACTTGCCTCATATTATTTGGTCAAACGGTCTAACTGGAGCCCACATGTGTCGTCTGGATCACACAGGTCTTGTTATCATTGATTGGGGGAATCAAAGACAATGAGATCTGGGTAATTCAGAGGGGGTTGCTGATAATGTGCTATTTTCCCTCGGATGTAAGAAAAAGCATTTTCTCCCTCAAAGCGACCGTGTGATACAAATTCTTTTTTTTGTTGTTGAATTTATGATGAGAGCAATCAGTTTTACCATCAAAGCCTGACACATGTTTTCAGCTCAAAAATGTGAGGAAAAAGAAATTAGTACCAACTTGTGATTGCTGTTGGTGGGAAAAAAAATCACATGCACAAATAAAAACACTTGGAATCCATATTTGACTGGCACTGGCATTCCTGTAAAGTGTTTGCAGAATTTCATTACCAGTTTTTCAACAAGAAAAAAAAAATCACGTGGGTTGTATTTGAATGTGCTAAGACATTGTCAGTTAGCGTTTAAAAAGAAAAAGATTGGCTTCTAGTCAATTTATCAATGATTGTACAGCTCTTGGTAGATTCATTGTTAAGTCTTTCAGTCCCTTCTCTGCATATCCAAACAAGTCAGATAAACAAAACCTGCTTAACAGTAACATTACTCAGGGTGCTTATTGGCCTGACATTCTCCAAGAGACTGTTGATTTGAATCTGTTTCTGTTCAACAAGGTCCCTCGGCTCGCCGGCATTATCATCCAGTCTGAGCAGACGGCAACACCACCGTGTCATCTATGGCCCCGTATTCAGATTGATAGGGCATTTATCAGCTGCAGGTCCACTGCACCCAGCCTCATGTTAAGTCAAGTGGAAACCTGAGAATGGCGGCGGACAGGGTGAGAGAGCATTTAAGAGGCGGTTAAAATTAACCGGCATAATGAGGAAATAAGTGACTTATTGGCGGCATAGTCATCTCCTTCATTAAAGCTCATATTTATGAGCATCCATCATGAGGGGGAACAGCCAAGAGTATGGCGTCAGGTTTATGGAGCATGGATTGTCACCTTGTTCCAATTATCCGCTACCTTTTGCCTGCACTGAATAGTTAAGCATTAAGAGAAAGGACGTTGTGCATCTTTAGCTTCTGCACGCATGGACAAATAAATTGTCCTGCTCAAATTAGAGAAGTGTGTCTAGTGCACATGTTATAACTTTTTTATCCAGCTCAGCACCAATTAGCTTATTAGAGGAACGATGCTTATTGAAGAGCAAGGGGTCAGATTGGAGGAGCGTTAAATGCCCCAAAATGTTAAATTGTTAGCTTTGTAATTATGTCGAGGCAATGTTTCTCTCTGGTCTAACAATTTTATTTTTGTCAGTACAATGCCATTTAAAGTCATGGACATACTAATAAGAAGTAGCTGTTCTTTACAGTCCATTACTTTCCTCAGGATTTCGTTGTTGGACCCACAGATTGGTGGTGCAGCTCAGTGTGACTTGTGTAACATGTTACTCACATTGCTTTATATTATCATCATGTGTCTATATTTTAGGACAAATAAATGGCTGACAGGAGGCTTTCATTTAAAGTCCTTTTTTCAGCTTTTACCGAGCTAGTATGCTTCACCAACTTGTGGAACGAAAGTGGAAAGTGCAGCACATGCTATGAATAAACACTCGAAAGGTCACATTGATTAAATCTAATTTTATAATTAGGGAAATGAACAAGGGAATAAATGAAAGAGAGAGCAAAGGAGGGGGATAAAAAATGCTAACATGTTGAAGATCAGCCCCATGCAAGGTGACTAAAGTACACGTCCATAATGGGTAATATTGAGAAGTTTCATTATCTAATGAAGATTATATAGAAATAGTTGCTCATGAATTATGGTCTTGATTTATGAAGTCGTGGTTTGTAGCAGGGGTCTTCCAGGATGCTAGACTCCCACACAGATTTCTGGCGTTTTTTTACGAAAAAGTAAATTGAGATTTTTGTGTGACTCCATTATGCCAGTCTTGTCATATGTAGAAGAGAGAGGACATTTTCTTTTGACTGTTAGTTTTCTAGAGGCAAAACAGCTGCGTATGGCCCAGTTGCCAATCAGGGTGAGAACATATAGTGAGGGGGAAAAAAAGAAAGAAAAAAAACACAAGGGCAAACGATGAAATGTGATTCTTCAAGTTAGTCTTCAGAAGAGGAAAGAGCCCACACATTTCAGAAGTGTTGTGTGGTGTTGAGATGTGGGAGCGCTGCAGGCCGCTGGGTAAACTAAAGTAAAAACTGCCATATCTTCAGATGATGTAACCTGCTGCATTATGCTGCGGAGAGCATCTGCTTGAAAAAAGCAGAGACTGTGGTCATAAAGAGATCCACCTGGTTAGCGACAGTGTTAAGGTATATTGTGTCATTAAGGTTCAGATTGTGTCATTAAGACAGTGTGTAGCTTGTAATAAAGTGACTCCATTCTCATCCCATGGCATCATGTATTGAAGCTGGTTGCAAGGCGAGGATATGTGACCCACAAGATACCAATTTCCATGTCTGTATAGAGATGTGGTGGGTTAACCACTCACTACCTACTCTTAACCCTAAACCTAACTGCTATGTAACCTGTATGTCATTAATATTCATAAATCATGGCGTAAGTTACAGATGGCGAAGAGTACTTGGTGCGTCATATATCAAAGCGTTGTCAATAGCTTTTGCATAGAAAATTAGCATAAGAAATATTGGTTACACTTTATTTTAGGGGGTCGGAAATTACCTAGTAATTTCCTAGTAATAAGGTGGTAATTATCACGTAATTTCTTAGAAATAAGGTTGAAATTACCTTGTAATTTGGGTTAGGGTTAGCTGTAAAATTACCGACAATTTCACCTGCAGCATGAGTCCGGTAAATATACATGCAATGCCAAAATAGCGCCACAGGGTGGCGCCTCTTTTTGTTTTGTCGTGGCGCACTAGAGAGCCGTTTTCAGCGCTGCTTCGAGTGGCGTCCGCTAACTAGAACCAACTCTCGGCGTAACACGTTGGTGCAGGTTATAATTTTTATGTTTTACTGTTCATGTATGATCGGTGAACATAGTGCCGTGGTCGATGTATATACAATAGAATAAAGTAGCAGTGTGGAAATCCCCATTTCGTTGTCTGTCGCCCCCCCCCCCCCCGAGCTAATCGCATATCCCGGGGCTCTTGCTAACTAGCCACTTGCTGCTGGCTCTCTCCACCTACACCAGGCCAACGTTACCAGCAGTTACAAGCAGTAGGCCATGCACAGTCAGTGGAAACGAACAATACTGGGAAAAAATATGACTCGACGCGTGCGCAATAATCTAGGGGAAGAAATCCAAGAAAAGTTGAATCAGTTCATCTGGACAAGTGTAGTGGGAGAAACGTTTCATCACTCATCCAGCTGGAGATATCCTGCAGCTCTAAACTGACTGCAGGATGTCCCCACCCCTATAAACGGCACAGTTGCATAATGACCAAAACCGGCGATCTGACGCCAGTTTCATATCGTCACCTTCTTAAAATAATGGCGTAAGTCATATTTTCAAGTTTTTCAAAAAACAGAATAAACTGAAACTGAAACAAAATTAGTCAGTTTATTCTGGGTTTTTTTTTTAAACTTGAAAATATGACTTAGGCCATTTTTTTAAGAAGGTGACGATATGCAAATTGCTGTTACCATTACCACGTGACCAGCGTTCCACATAGGACCACTGATTTGAACGGGGAGTCATAAGAAGCCAGCTACGTGAAGAGAGAACAGCTTCTTCATCTGAATGCTGTGATTGCAACTATGCCCCAATTCTCTGTGAATAGTACACGGCCATTGTAACTCGTTAATGGTCACGGCAGGGGAAAAGTAAAATTTGACATTTCAATGTTTTTTTGTGGAATTTTTATTGATTATGAAGAAAAATAGGACTTATATAGTTTCACCAGAGATATGCATATCACTCATAATGACTCGGGTGATTTTAGAGAGGCAAATAAGGCAGACTCAACGTGACACCATCATATTCAGTTAATACTCATCTGTCAATGCAGGCTCATCCATGATCAACACCATATCCATTATGCACTTTGCTTATCCTTAAAGAAGGGGTCTGTGAACGAGTTAAAAAAGGATGATGTCTAGAAAGGATTCAGAAGATTATACATTTACTTTAGATTATAGATTATAGATCACTGTCATCGAGTTTAAAATATGACAGTGTACTTAAAGCTGCAGTTCCTTTTAAAGGAATTAACGAAAGTAGATAGTTTAACATTTTATTGAAAAAATACAAACCTCTTAAATCACAAATTTCTTTTAAATAAACAGCAGCTATACATTAGTTCCCTGGGTGTCTTTTTTTCTAATAAAGATCTGCTGAGGAATTTAGTAGTGGATTATGAAAAAATTATGGAGTTGTAGTGCCTTATTAATAGGAGAAGTATTTTATTGATATGTGCACAGAGATAGACTCTACAGGCAATGTTACGTCACGTAATCTGAGATGAAATGGTTCCAGAGAAGTTTTGTAGAAGAGAGGGGAGCGGCTATGAAAAAAGTAAAGTATTGAGACAAGGTGGATGCTGTGAAGTTTCTCTGCAAGTCTTTTTTTTGGGGGGGAGGATTTTTTCCCCCTTTTTCTCCCAATTGTACTTGGCCAATTACTCTACTCTTCCGAACCATCCCGGTCGCTTCTCCACCCCCTCTGCCGATGCGGAGAGGGTTGCAGACTACTGCATGTCTCCTCCGATACATGTGGAGTCACCAGCAGATTCTTTTCACCTGACAATGAGGCGTTTCACAAGGGGGACGTAGCACATGAGAGGATCATGCTATTCCCCACAGTTCCCCCTTGCCTCCGAACAGGCGCCCCGACCGACCAGAGGAGGTGCTAGTACAGCGAACAGGACACATACCCACATCCGGACGCCCAACCAAGCCGGAGGTAACACGGGGATTCGAACCGACAATCCCCGTGTTGGTAGGCAATGGAATAGACTGCCACGCTACCCGGACGCCCCACTCTCTGTAAGTCTTTTAAATGACCTCGCTAGTTCATCAAGTTTTAGCCTAATATGACAGATGAGCCCAATTTAACTTCTGTTGCATCCTTTGCAAATGTGACTATTGCACATGCGTACATTGTAATGGCGTGCTGAAACCATATACTGTTCAGCTGTTGCTTTCAGTGTGAAAAACGAAACACACCTGGCGGGTTGGATCCAGGGAATGATTCTTCTCAAGTCAAATGATGCAGCATAAAAGACTCACACCAGACAAGAGAACATTTTCTCTCTCTTCAGTCATCCAGTTTTAGCAATCACTTGCCAATTGTAGCCCTCATTTTCTTGTTCTTTGCATACATGAATGGACTGGAATGTGGCTTAATTCAGCCACTCATCTACTCTCCTGCATGCTACCTGCATCGAGCTGTTTGGCATATGTGCGGCCCACTTGTTAACTCCAGCCAGTATTGCTTCCTTTGACCTCTCTCATCAACGAGGCATTTACACCCACAGGGCTGCTGCTGGCTACATGTTTTTCTGTTTGTCGTGTTCTCGTTAAATCCCCTACACACAGTAGTGCGTGAAAATCCCATGTTGGCAGCCCATCTTGAGATGTGAGAACTGGAGCAACTGGCACCAACAGTCAATTCCAATTCAAATCTATTCATGTAAGGCATATTATATCCCTTTTAATGTTTACTTAGACACCAAGCGAACCTCAACATTCAGTTTGCATGCTTTCTATACTTCTCATACTTGATATATGTTTAATGGCCATGTGACTCACTGCAGCAAGGTGTTAACCTGAACAGGGAGCTGCACTTCATAAAGTAGCTGATGAGCATGTGTGTGTGTGTGTGTGTGTGTGTGTGTGTGTGTGTGTGTGTGTGTGTGTGTGTGTGTGTGTGTGTGTGTGTGTGTGTGTGTGTGTGTGTGTGTGTGTGTTAACAAACGCAGTTGAATATTAAAAAAAGAAAATACGAAAGTTTTCCGAAGTCGGGGGTCTCCTTGATACTACAATATACATGTGCAGTAGGCATGTGAGTATGTATACATTTGTATATATGCATTTATATATTAATGTATGTATGTATGTATGTATGTATGTATGTATGTATGCATCTATCTATCTATCTATCTGACTTTCAGTCTGTCTTACCTGCTGCTAGTGAAAGACTAATAAAAAATCCTGCATTTTTTGTGAAAATTAAGGTCTTCTAATCTTCATTGTGAAAAGATATATGCATCACCTCTCACATAAGTTCTACATCATTGCCTCAATTTCCAATTAGTCTGCATACAGATAGCATAGCTTCTAATTTTTTAAGATTACTTTTTAGATAAAGTTTTGCATAGTGAGCACAGGTACCTGGTACATTCTCTGGGGGAAAAAAAAGATTGGTGTTGACAAGCTGCAAGTTCTGACCGGTTTCCACAAAGCCCTTCCTATCATTAAAGGAGATATATATATATTTATATCGTTCGTTATTCGTCCGTCGCAGCGACGAGGACCATCTACTCATCCTGTGATGGATGACTGATGACTTGCGCAATGATTAAAGTGAGGAAGAGTTGCGCATTATATATATAAACACCATGTTGCGTTGGAACAGCTCACCATTGAATGTCTTTTGCAGCAAATAAGAAAACACAGCTATAATTTGATAGAGAGAACGTGAAATTGTATACACCAAAGAGATGAGAGAGACTTCACTCTGAGGAAAACAGCTTGTGGTGTCCAATGTAATATTTCCTCTCAGCATGCGGTGAGATAAACCGATCAGCCAAAACATTAAAACCACTGACAGGTAAGTAAATAACATTGATTATCTTGTTACAATGGCACCTGTCAAGGGGTGGGATATATTAGGCAGCAACTGAACAGTCAGTTCTTGAAGTTGATGTGTTGAAAGCAGGAAAAATGGGATCTGAGCAACTTCGACAAGGGCCAAATTGTGATGGCTAGACAACTGGGTCAGAGAATCGCCAAAATGGCAGGTCTTGTGGGGTGTTCCCAGTGTGCAGTGGTCAGTACCTACCAAAAGCAGTCCAAGGAAGGACAACCGATGAACCGGTGACTGGGTCATGGGCGACCAAGGGTCCGATCCCACAGAAGAGCTACTGCAGCTCAAATTGCTGAAAATGTTAATGCTGGCAATGACAGACAGGTGTCGGAACACACGCTGCATTGCAGCTTGCTGTGTATGGGGCTACGTAGCTGCAGACCAGTCAGAGTGTCCATGATGACCCCTGTCCACTGCCAATCACCTACAGTGGGCATGTAAGCATCAGAACTGGAGCATGGAGCAATGGAAGAAGGTGTCCTGGTCTAATGAATCATGTTTTCTTTTACATCACATGGACAGCTGGGTGTATGTGTGTCATTTACCAGGGGAAGAGATGGCACCAGGATGCACTATGGGAAGAAGGCAAGCCGATGGATGCAGTGTGATGATCTGGGCAATGTTCTGCTGAGAAATCTTGGGTCCTGGCATTCATGTGGATGTTACTTTGACACATTCTATTTGCAGACCAGTTGCATCCCTTCATGGCAATGATATTCCCTAATGGCAGTGGCCTCTTTCAGCAGGATAATGCATCCTGCAACACCGCAAAAATTGCTCACAAATGGGTTGAGGAACATGACAAAGAATGTGTTGCCCTGGCCTCCAAATTCCCCAGATCCCAATCATATCAAGCATCTGTGGGATGTGCTGGAAAAAACATCTGATCCATGGAGACCCCACCTCTCAACTTACAGGACTTAAAGGATCTGCTGCTAACTTCTTGGTGCCAGATACCAAAGGACACCTTCAGAGGTCTTGTGGAGTCTATGCCTCGATTGGTCAGAGCTGTTCTGGCAGCAAAAGGGGGACGTACACAATACTATTAGGCAGGTGGTTTTAATGTTTTGGCTGATCGGTATACATGGACAGAGGAGGAATACATTTATGCTCAGAGAAGAAGCTCTGACTCAAATTTCTGTGTTGTATAAGATAAACAAACATTACAAAATCATCTTCGTAACGATTAATGATAATGTTCTCATCATTTTCAAATGCTGTGGATGAGATCAATAAATGTTTGGAGAGACAATGGGGCCATTAAATAGAGGATTAATGAGGACAGTGGTGAGAATGAAGGAACAAATGCTTGAAAGTCAGTTTCTTTCAAAAGTCGTACTACATCTGCAAAAAAAAAAAGTAATACAGTTGCCTCAGCCCCCAACCCATTTTGTAAATTCTGTCCTCTTCTTTTTGTCTATTCTCAAAGTTATCTGTGTTATAAGTGCTTTTCTTTTTCATATCCACTCCATTTGCCATCCATTTTGATAACATTTTCCCCATACAGTATTGGTGACACATGCTATTTATTTTATTTCTAAAAATAGAGATACAGCACCAATGATGCTCAAATCTCACACCCTGATACAGGAAATGGCATGACATGAGTTAACACAAAGCCTTCACCATTTGATGGATTAAAACTTGAAACTTAACAATACCATAAGGGGATCTATTTTTTGCAATTTTCTTGGTTGACTGCAGTGTGACTCAAAGTCTTGGCGGTGATGTGGCCTTCCTTTTGCTGTTGGGGTTAGTGTGAGACGTGCAGATAATAAATTGTGCTGGCTGTGTAGTTGAAAGGATGAGGACATATGAGCGGAGCGAAAGAAATCATGTGCAGTCACGTAATGATAAAGACATCTTCATATCCTAGATCATATCCACATATAACTCTGTACTATCTGACTCCATCTCTGCCTGTTTGTTTTATGTGTTGGTTCCCTTTGCATGTGCACCCATTCATTAAGTCATTTAACAAGGACAACATTGATTGAGAGAGGTGGTGAGAGGGGCTGATTCGATTTCAGAGGACAGAATTGGATTTGACGGTGGGACATAATAGCTTTCATGGGCTTTTACGATACTGAATGGCTTAGGTGGAGCTGCCTTGATGGGACTGAGGTCTAATACCCAGAAGGAAACCCAGGCATGGCAAGAGCAGAAATGTCCTTTTCCTGATTGTTCAACACCCCCCCCCCAATAATGAACCAAAGGTGTCTTTGAAGAGGTAGGTAGAGGATGCCACGTGACAAACCTTAAACCAATCCCGAAACTGAAATATCCATCTTACAATCCCAGCCTCTGAGATCAGTATTTCCAAAACCTGTTGTTTAGGCTGACAAGGGGCCCGGATAGACAATGACAAATGTCTAAGAAACAACAGCCATGTGCTTGCAAAAACCAAAATTGTAGGAATAACCTGGTGTGAAGTGGGAGCTGTTGTTGAGACAGCTGCACATCAGCTGCAACACAAAGACTGTTGCGCACCGCTAAAATCTGTGACTGAGATAAGTGTGTTCAGGCTTCGCAGCCACATTTCTGGTAATCATTCCTTCTTAATTCTCACCCACTTGGTCTGCACTGATTTCATTCATCTGCCAGTTGCTCTGAGGAGAAAAAATTTGACTACAGTCATAAAGGAAATGCCTCAATTGTTCTACTATATGTTAGCTTGCGATGAAAGAGGCATTCAAAACGTGACTCAACAGGCAGTCACTTCATATTTTTCGAGCCATTGCTTTTGTATTTTTTGTACTTTTATCACTTTAATGAAAGTATTTCGCAGCACAAAATTGTGCATCCAGCTGAAAGGGGTTTTAATCAATATTGAGTTACTGCAAATGTGTCATTACAATGTTATTCCCCTTAGAAAAAAAGAAAGAAAAGAAAACAGGGGTGTAGTGTAATGAACATATTGTTTATTTTGGTTATTTGGTCTGCAGGAGCTACGGGGGATGGCCAGCCAGATTCCCCACCATCTGTGCCAGGCACTCTGCCTCACTTTATCCAGGAACCGGAGGATGCCTACATTGTGAAGAGCAACCCCATTAAACTGCGCTGTCGAGCAGCACCTGCCTTGCAGATCTTCTTCAAGTGCAACGGGGATTGGGTGCACCAGAATGAGCACTTATCCCAAGAGTATAAGGATCTGAACACTGGTAAGATGAAGCATCAATGCATTTGTTCAAGTTCACGGCAATATACAGTAAACAAAATGCATCTGTCACTTTGTGAGCTGTACACACAGAGTGAAGTTGCAGTTTCCAGAATGTGAAATATCCAGTTATTAGAAAGTTCACACACACACACACACACACACACACACACACACACACACACACACACACACACACACACACACACACACACACACACACACATACAATCCCATACCATTCGCCATTACAGCATAGTCTGATCTAGAGATATCCAGTGTCGTTAAAACAGCGTCGGAGAAATGTAATTTTCTCAGCCTAGAAACAAGTTGCCAATTTCCTTTCAACAAACGCCATGTAGGATATTTATGCAATTCATGATGGGAAAACTCTTCATATGAAGACACTTGTCACAGCACAAGGTGTCCTCAACATTCAGTTAGTAAGTGGTGAAAAATAAACATTTAATCATTCATTTAATGCAATTGTGAAAATGATGTAATATTTTGATACCTTGTCTTTCACAAACAACAAAACATTAGAAATAAGGTTTTAATGTAATGATAGGCATGACTGAAAGACACACTCATCTCCAGTGACAACTGGCTAGTTTTCAAATTGTGCTGTAACGCATCAACTTCAGTTGTAAAGAGTTGATGTCCCTGATGAAACACAAGAGTTCTCTCACCACGCTAATAATGCCTGTCGGATTACGTCATTATGCTTGTCGATTTAAACCTGGCCTGATTACAGTGGGTTTTTACATGTTTAAATCTTAAACCTTAAAAGTAAGCAGAGAGTGCACCCATAACACAGAGTAAATCAGTGCTAGGTCTAGTACTATGTGCAAGTGTAATTATGCAGTCAGTTTAATCAATTTTGGGCACCAGATAGGTGGCTTTTAGCTGCATCAGCACAGTTTATGTTCACTCGGCCAATAAAGAAGTAGTTTACGACATTGACTTTCTGATGCAAAATTTTTTATCCACATCTATCCTGCTAACTCCTCAAGCAGTGAAATAAATGACGAAGACACGATGACCAGGATCTGGTTAGGGGTATTATAATGAAGAATATATTATATGTAAATATGAGTGAGAAAATAAAAAAAAGTTAGGCTCACACCAATTAAGTTCCATCAGTCTGAGGCAGGTGGAAGTGTGTTGATTAGAGGACTTGACTGAGACTTCCTGAAAGGATTTCCTCCAAAAACAACAAAGCCAACGTGACACCTCGGCTGGAAGGCTATGTGATTAGAGGCTGCGAGGAAAGCAGTCTTTCTTGTATTCATGAAGGTCCCTCCATAGGAAAGAGTGTTTAATTGCTTGTGGAAGTTCATTACAGTGTGATTGCTGTGCTGTGAAATTGTTGTGAGCTTGATAGTGGTGAAACGAACGTTGGAATTTCAATTGTTTGCTTCTCTGTGTAAGGATAGAAGTCGGGGGGGAAAGTTCAGTGTTAGTCAGCTCACTTCATGTTCCACATCAACATCTGCCATCCAGCAGGAAGTGAGCTAATTAATGGATTTCACAGATAATGCTCAAAAACGAGAGCAGGTGCCCAGTCCGCCTTAAAATCTTGGCAAAGGGAATTGATCATATTCTGCTGGTTAAAGTCACGGTGGGGTGCAAGGCAAACACAGAACTCGCTTAGAACTTAATGACCATCTTGAACTGAACAAAATAAATCTGGTGCAAATAAAATTACAGTCACAGAAAAGACTATTCCGTTTTGTTAGGACTGCAACTCAGGAGTGCAATAATTACAGGGCCACCTGTTGACTCCAAAAACAACAAGGCAAACCAGGCTTCGATATCTTCTCTACCATAAAGGTCATGGTTTGGACAAATTTATTTTTTTTACTCCCCCTTTCCTCCCCAGTTGTACTTGGCCAATGACCCTACTCTTCCGAGCTGTCCCGGCTGCTGCTCCACCCCCTCTGCATGTAGAGTCACAGCCGCTTCTTTTCACCTGACGGTGAGGAGTTTCGCCAGGGGGACGTAGCGCGTGGGAGGAACACACTATTCCCCCCAGTTCCCCCCTCCCCAACTGACCAGAGGAGGCGCTAGTGCAGCAACCAGGACACACACCCACATCCGGCTTCCCACCCACAGACACGGCCAATTGTATCTGTAGGGACGCCCGACCAAGCCGGAGGTAACACAGGGATTGAAACTGGCGATCCCTGTGTTGGTAAGTAACGGAATAGACAACTATGCTACCCAGACCCCCCCTGATTAGGACACATTTGGACTGAAAGTACAGCTAATGCAGAGATAGACAAAGTAAATTTAGACTGCTAAATCTGTAATTGACATGCCTTCTTGCTATTTGTTTGTGGTGCTTAAACAAATTTCAAATGCTGAGGACTCCAAACATAAAAGGTAGCACACACACTGATCATATGTATGCATATGTTAGTACTACTAACACATGCATACATATCACAAGGCTGTTTTTTCCTGCATGCTCTGATTAAGGCCACTGTGGGCCAAAACATCAGCATGTTTACTGACATGGTCGAAATAAAATAGTCAACTTCATGCTAAAGATCAGTGTTTATGCTACTGTTTCACTTCCGGGATACTCAAAGTTAGAATTATAGTCATGCTGCTTAACAGGCTGCTGAACACAGTCCTTTACCAATACTAAATTATTTCATTTGCCTTCAGTTATGCTCAGCGCAAATCTTCTTGAATGTAATATTTAATGCATATTTCAGATTCATTTAGTCAGTTCAGACTGAACTAATTCATCAGCATTCACAAGTCACAAGGTGGCTACTGCCATGCTTCCCCCTGACCTTCCACCTCCTGCTCTTAACCGGCCTCATTACCAATGCTCTCCACTATCTCACCCCTTCTGATTCAAGGGAGTTGAAAAATTATGGACCGTTTTACCTCTCCCCCTCCACGTCTGTGAGAAGACTGGTTGTTGCGCAGTACAATCACCACACTTAACTGCCTGTGGCGTAGCCGGGGCAGTGAAATCTGCTTACTATCATTTGGCCTGAGCGGATTAGCAATTAGAAAAACCCAAGGATGTCCTCACTAGAGCCCCCGCCCCACCCGCCTCCCCCCGCCCCACTGCCTAGGCCTGCCTTATATCAGCAGTAAACTCATAATCACAGATAAGGGTGGTTTTAACAGGAGGCTTTGTCCTGGCCCGGTAATAGACAGCAAAATTGTGTATTGGATTAGGCGGGCTAATCAGGGCAGCAGATCAGTGAAGAATTGGAAAGTTATTGATTAGGACATGGGCCCTCAATGCCACCAAGAGCTCCTGATAGCATCTCTTATTTACCAGCTAGCTTGAATCGCGAGGCACTGATAAAGCCTACAATGCCCTTGAGTTCTCCAGTACTGGAGGCAAAAGAAAGACTGTATATCACGCTGTTTACTGTAGGACAATTGAGAGAAGTCCACATAGTGGATAAGTGCCTGTGATGTTGTTGGTTATAGTGTTTGTTAAAGGAAAACTTCGCCAATGGTTTAGTGCACATGCAGTCAACTCTGATGGATAATGTAGTCAATGAAATAATAAAGTCCTCACTGCATACTATATTGATGGAGTGCCTGCACATACAAGGATGCATTGCATGCAAGCTTCTGTATTGTCGTCCATAAAATCCTCTGCACTATGGTTGTGGGATGTCATTTCCGCCTTTGGAAAATAACCTAGTCAAGATAATGAGGATGTCTTTAGCATAGACTTCAGAGATCGGAAACCCAACTAGGCTGTAGTTGTTCCCTTTTCCAGCCAACGTCACTATATTTGGCCCATCTGTCAAGTGATGTATTTTTATTACATCTGCTGTGTTCTTATTTTATTTTTCTTCCAAAGCTCTTGATCCACCCTACTTTTATATCTAATATACATCTCTTTATTCTATTTTGATTTATAGGCACCGAGTAATTCAGTTTAGTTTATTTCTTTATATTTTGTATATTCTCTATAGGTTTTGCTTTATATTCTTGCGATTTGGATTAAGCTGTAATGACACTTTGATTTCCCTCGCGATCAGATAAGTATCTATCTGTCTGTCCGTCTGTCTGTCCACCTGTTTGTCCACCTGTCCACCTGTCTGTCAGTCTGTCTGTCTGGCAGACAAGACAGAGGGGATTGAGGGAGTTGATCTTAATGCAGAGGGGGGTTGATCTTAATATGCATTTTCCCATGGACAACAGAAAAAGCATAGATTTTCTCCCTCAAATGCATCCCATTTATTTGTTGAGTTTATCTTGAGGTGCTCAGTTCTACCATCCTTGACCCATACTAACACGATTTCAGATCAAAAAATGTAAAAAAAAGAAAAAAAGAAATGGTGTCCTAGTTACTGTCTTAGCACATCCTGCAGAACTGGAAACCCTTGTTGTTGGTCTCTCAAATGAACCTGATGAGACAGACAGATTTACTGAAGACCTTTTGAAATCTTCTCCTGCTTGGCAAGTGTACACTGATCAGCCAAAACATTAAATCCACTGACAGGTAAGGGAATAACATTGATTATCTCATTACAGTGACGCCTGTCAAGGGGTGGGATACATTCGGCAGCAAGTGAACAGTCAGTTCTTGAAGTTGATGTGTTGGAAGCAGGAAAAATGGGCAAGCGTAAAATTCTGAGCGACTTTGACAAGGGCCAAATTGTGATGACTAGACAACTTGGTCAGAGCATCTCCAAAACCACAGGTCTTGTGGGGTGTTCCCAGTATGCTGTGATCAGTACCTACCAAATTTGGTCCAAGGAAGGACAACCAGTGAACTGGTGATAGGGTCATGGGCACCCAAGGCTCATTGATGCATGTGGGAAGCAAAGGTTAGCCCATCTGGTCTGATCTCACAGAAGAGCTACTGTAACTCAAATTGCTGAAAAAGTTCATGCTGGCTATAATAGACAGGTGTCAGATCACACACTGCATCGCAGCTTGGAGTTCCCATGATGGCCCCTGTCCACTGCCTAAAGCTCCTACAATGGGGACGTGAGCATCAGAACTGGACCATGGAGCAATGGAAAAAGGTAGCCTGGTCTGATGAATCATGTTTTTTTTTACATTATGTGGACAGCCGGGTGCGCGTGTGTCTTTTACCTGGGGAAGGGATTGCACCAGGATGCACTATTTGCAGGATGCACTATGGGAAGAAGGCAAGCCCACAGAAGCAGTGTGATGCTCCGGGCAATGTTCTGCTAGGAAACCTTTGGTCCTGGCGTTCATGTGCCTGTTACTTTGACATGTACCAGCTACCTAAACATCGTTGCAGACCAGGTACACTCCTTCATGGCAACTGTATTCCCTGATGGCAGGGGCCTCTTTCAGCAGGATAATGCACCCTGCCACATGCACACATTGTTCAGGAATAGTTTGAGGAACATCACAAAGAGTTCAAGGTGTTGCCTTGGCCTCTGAATCTCAATCAGATCGAGCATCTTTCAGATGTGCTGGAGTGACAAGTCCGATCCATGGAGGCCCCACCTCACAACTTACAGGACTTAAAGGATCTGCTGCTAATGTCTTGGTGCCAGACACCAGAGGACACTTTCGATGGTTTTGCAGAGTCCATGCCTTGATGGGTCAGAGCTGTTCTGGCAGCACAAGGGGGGACCTACACAATATTAGGCAGGTGGTTTTAATGTTTTGGCTGATCGGTGTATATTTCTGACCAGGTCACTAAGCTTGTGCGGGGCTCTCAACAAGAAGCTTAAACAAGCTTGTAATGTATGCCAGCAGGTACAGGAACGCAAAAGGGGGCTTAGGAGATATGGTAGATGAAAATAAAATGCAGTTTATTTCACTCTAATCTCAGGGGTCCAATTTACAGGCGCAGCAATACTTTGATCTCAGTGCAATTAAGGCACGGCTCAAGTAAATGCTTTAATCCTATTATGTTAGTCTAATAAAGGACAGATATAGGGCATAAATGCTCAAATTAAGAAATGGGGAGGGTCTGTGTTACAACTGAGAGTTTACTCACCACATAGAGAGGTTGGTTGGAAAAACAAAAGCCTTTCTTTTGTAATTTATCAGTCCTCATTTCTCCTGTTCCTGAGAGCATCCGAATTAGCAAAATTATTAAATTTTTGAAATTGTTGAGAAATTATCATTATTTGGAATCTGGAATAGGTATTCGACATCTATTCACTCAATAATCTCATTGTGAGAAGATTGGTCAAAAGCAAACCAGTATTCTGCGGTGCATGTAAATGGTATAATCAACTAAGACTATCATAATCAAGGGCAATAATTAGATTAATATGTGAATATTCCCATAATTACTTTCACATTATTTATGACACAAAAAAAGTGGAACGTAAAAGAAAATGTTTTTGATTTGTCCGCTGGGTTTTGATAAAAAGCTTACCATCACACCAAGTTTGGATATGGCACAGCAGGAGTCTGTTGGGACTGTGTTGAGCAGCGATCTCCTGGGTGTTGGGTGAAAAATTATCCCCCTTCCTCCCATATGTCTGGAAACAAGGAGCTGTCACTCACACCACCTCCCCTCTTTGCTTATCCTTAATTGTGATTACTGTTCGCAACCTGGGAATATGAGAGGAAAACAGCCTACACCTGGCTCTAGGGGGAAACAAACTTTTTTTAGCCTTGTTTGTTCTTAACCAAAACGTGTTTATGGTGTAAGGACTTATGCTTTATCTTTTATGTGATTTTAATTGAGTCAGTTAAGCCCCGCCCCCCTTGGAGGAATATGGCTATTAGCATAAACAAGTCCCCATATATAGGCATGCTGATAAATACCAGTGGAACATGGGAAGAAGAAGAGTCATTGACCTTTCTTTCTAGCATCTGTGGAGTTGAATGTTATCATTGGCGAGCAGCAACCAGACAAACCTCTTGCACCCGCCTTCATAGATTGGAAGGTAAACAGAAGCTGGAATCATTGTGGTGATGTGTTTATGCATTTCTGTGTATCTGTGTGTGTGTGTGTGTGTGTGTGTGTGTGTGTGTGAGAGAGAGACGTGGTATGTGTATGTGTAAGTACTTGCCTTTGGTTGGATCCAGGGAGTAGGAACGCCTGACTGAGGCAGATAAAAAGCCCTGGTCTCCATTTGCCAGGAGGCCCAGGAGGTCTCAGCTTTTTTAGGGGTGGGCAAAGAGGGAGGACGGAGGCCGGGCATGACAAACGGGCGGTGACATCTCACCACCCTTCCAGCTATTCCGCTGCCACCTCACCTCGCTTTCGACCATGCTGTATATATCTTCAGTGGCGCGTGGCTCAGGCCACAGCGTAATGGCCTCTAAAGCCAGGATTGATGTTATCTTTGCCCCAGGGTTGCTTTGTGAGCCAGTTAATGGGGTTGTTAACTGAATGTGGCCCAGACAATACAGCTCACACACACATACACACCAACAGCACTACTATAGACTCCTAAGGGAGGTTATAACCTTCTTTTTTTTATTTCAGAGATGATTTTATTTAGGCTTACCGCATGTTTGCCACCAGGGCTGTGGTGTGTTGTAAAGGTTGCAGGTTTTTTTGTTTGTTTTCCTTTATGACAAAGAAGTCCTTTAGTGTTCTTGATGACTCAGCAGATTTTGTCTCTAATGCCTGAGCTGGCAGACAAGTATTGATGCCTTTATTGTAGTTTTTATAACCAGGTTTTACAGCTGAGAAGCTGCTGAGGTCATACCTCTCATACATCCAGTAAATGGGAGATGCAGAAGGGTTCGAAAAATGTTCCTCCATCTTTTCACTACGACAATGTTCAGAGCTGCAAGAGCCAATGTTTCCTCTGTTAGTAACTGAACTTAAGATTACAATATGGAAGAATGAATGTGCTTGTTATGAGGAAGAATAACCATTGTTGAAATTCGGTTAGCCAAATCAGAATTGAACCCCATATTTAAATGTACTGCACAATTGCATTGCTGTGTTTAAATTTCCCGATATATTACATACAGATACATATTTCACTTTTTAGTACATGCAATAGGGTCCTGAGTAAACATGCTACTCTCTGCCACTTTTAGCCAATCCAAGTGAGGTATTTCCACATAATGTGTTTTCTCTGTTCTTGTTTTGCTGGCTTGATGTGGGCAGGACTCATTTGGATATTGTTGATGTCATGAAATTGGTGTGATCTATTGTACAATGCTGTCAGCTATGGCTTTACCATGCTCCACTGAGACAGATGCCAACACTTGAATCTTTGATATGCAAAGAGAATCAGCGATTAACGTGCAAACATCAAATAACACGAGGAACATGACATGCACAAGGTCATCAAGAATATTTATAGAAAGATGAGAGCCAACGTGCAACTCAAGAGTTGTTTTAACTCAGCGATTTGGTTCACCTTAATAAATTAGAGAAACAGACGACTGACATGAAGACGGAAGTAAGAACACACTTTATTCCACTGCACACAACAACCACAGCCTCACTGGGAGCTAGCCAGTTATCTCCCATCGATTTACACTGAACCTTTGTCACAAGGTGTCGGTGATTCAGGTAGTAAAGATTCACTCAGAATGACTGGGAATCTGTTGGGCTAAATACTAAAATTATTACATACAAAGAACTAATATATCCCCACATAAGTGTCAGTTTAGTGATCATTAAAGCCTATATTAACTGTTACATTAGTTGTTTTTTCAGCCTGAACTATAACGCCATCATTATAGGTGTGCGGCAACACTGGCATCACAGCTATCTGACACTAATCGGTTGTGATGCTCCTGTATATTAAAATATACAGACAATCCAAGGCAATATGTTGTATGACGCTATATGACAATACCCTCAAACTTATGAATATTGGTGAAAACACTGAAGTGGAAGTTTTTTGACACAAATTAAGAGGGGTGGCTACCCCAAAGTAGGGCAGCAAACTTTCAATAATGTATAATATCACTAAACAATTATGTGGATAATAATGGAGATTATATCCACTACTACTTTCGGCTGCTCCTCAGTGGATCATCCGTTTCCATTTCTTCCTGTCCTCTGCATCTTCCTCTGTCACACCAGCCACCTGCGTGTCCTCCCTCACCACATCCATAATGGCAATATTTACTGGTGTAAATAAATGGCCGTTTTAGCATCTGAATGGGAGTTAATTTCTTCTTTGTAGAAGTGCTTTGCAATGACTCACGAGGATATGCACACAAGCACGCACGCACGCACGCACACACACACACACACACACACACACACACACACACACACACACACACACACACACACACACACACACACACCGAACCCACCAACTGCAAGACCCAAGAGAACAAAACTCCATGACTCTGCAGCCACACTGTAAAATCACAGAGATTTCTTTTGCATCATGTATCTTAGATAGCTCATGAAACATGGCCCCCATGGACTTTCTACCGTACACCTCAATATTCATTAACTAGCTGAGATGTCAATTTCTTCTGGTTAACCTTTAGAAAAATTAGGTTCAAATATGTATGGTTGCACTATGATCCTATCTGATGCTGAAGTTGCTAATAGGACTGAATATCTGTCAGCGACCACCACAACATCAGGTTTGTTTAAATTGCTGACAAGACGCTACTGTCAATCATTATGTGATCGAATCACGCCCACCCTGTCCTGGCAGGCAGATTAGAGTCTGTTAGGGGTGAGTTTTGTCAGCGGGTTTAATTAGTAAACAGAGATGCAGCTCTTTAATATCAGTGACATTTTTTAAATGTAAGCCAAATTGGCAGTGGCTTTAAAGATGCTATATGTGACATTCAGCACCGGCACCTCAGACCAAAACAAAACCAACCTCCCCCCTCCCTTCGCCCCCCCCCACCTCCTCCCTTTTGCGATCTTGGCTATTTCGTTTGTTGGAATATTGCTTTTTGTAGTATAGAGTTATTTTATTAACATTAGTAACACATTCAGCTTGGTGAGGACGTATTTCTTCGATCTGCCGAGTGACTTAAACCCATGTTAAGTAATTATTAGCTTGCTAGCTATCCTGCTAATGCTAGCTACCTCATATGCACTAACATGCATGCATGGCCGGACCGGCTTCCAACAGAGAAACTCAGATTTGAACACACACAGAAGGAATTGTGAGTTCATTCTCTGCTCAGGATGCCATTACTCCACTATCTCATCACATAGCAAATAGTTCTAACTCTCTCATATAGCACATTTAAGAGAAAATAACTTAAGCTTGAGCATGACATGGTTGGTGTGATATCCATCCATCCATCCATTATCCAAACCGCTTATCCTGCTCTCAGGGTCGCGGGGATGCTGGCGCCTATCCCAGCATTCATTGGGTGGCAGGCGGGGAGACATCCTGGACAGGCCGCCAGGATATACGAATCAAAATTTCAGTCACGATCCTAAACAATTTAAAGCTTCAGAAATCAAAATAAGAGCAACTTAATGGCTCTCACGCTTAATTTATGAGCTGAACAGATGTCTTAATTTAGGATTACTTCCAGCTTCATTGCCACAGTCATTTTTGAAGTCGGCATCTAATAAAATTTAAAATCTATCTTAAAATACTAGCAGTATATTTGGTTTTGTCAGGTATCATTTCATTTTCAAAGTCTAGAAATTGATATAATTTTAAAGAGGAGATGGCCCTGGTTTGTGCTGTCTGTAGTAACAGAGTTAAGACGTGGGCACGGGGCCTAATGGAACTGGAAGATTAAAGTTCTCTTTTCTGGGAGGAATAGAAATGGTCCGCTATCAAATATCCCACTCCAAAAAGGTAGGTGAAATACACTCTAATGGGCTCTTGCACTCACATTAATGTGTGTGTGTGTGGGGGGGGGGGTGTCGAGGGGAATAACCAGGTTTTCTATCCTAATGGGGACCAAATGTCTCCTTTAAGATAGAAAAACCTGAAACCACCTACCTTGTGGATACAATTTATGGGTCCTCATGAGGAAAATGGTACATTTAGGTCAGGACTTGGGTTTAGTACTTGGGTTTAGGATTAAAATTAGAATTAGGAAGGTCAAGGTTAGGGTAAAGGTTAAGGTTAGAATTAGGATTAGGTCAAAACATTATGTGTTCAGGTATGATTCTTGAAAGTAAATGAGAAGTCGATCATATTTCGCAAGTCAGCAAATCATTCACAGCTATTCTCTGCACAGCAGAACTGGAGGAACACTGGATGAACCAAAAATACTAACCTTTTTCTTTATTTTCACAATATAATAAAGCTGGGTAAACCATTTACGCTCGCACATGTGTGACTCAGATCGGGCAGCGACATGATCAAAAGTTATTAAATTAATTTTGATAATACAAAAATGTGAAAGTTATAAAATAACAACTTCCTCTAGGTTGCAGTCAGAACAGAAAGTGTTGCATTTTTTTGTCGCTGCCAGATCTGAGTCAACCATAGATGTGAGTCATGCATGTGCAAGAATGAAAATAAAGACAGGGTTAGGGTCAGACCATACTGGTTGCAAAACAAACCTTTTCTTTTTGGAAAGTGCAAGTTCCTATTAGACTTAGTCACATTCATACGAGGGTCTGCCTGGGAGGCTGCACATCCACAGACTGACAGGCAACATGTTTTTATTAGCTAGACTTTTTAGCTTCAATGCTGCATATTAAAAACTTTTTTTTCCATATTTCCCATTCAATTGACTTGGGTGGTACACAAAAGTCTTGTCTTCTTCTTCTTTCGGCTTGTTCCCTGTTCCCCAGGGGTCACCACAGCGTCAGGGGTCATTTCCATAGGTACCCTGTGAGGGCACAGCACCGACAGCGGTCATTGTTAACCCGGACCTCGACCGATCCGGTATGGTCTTGTCAATCCGCATAATGATTTGGCAAAATTTTACGTCGGATGCCCTTCCTGACACAACCACTAATCCTATGGACGGGGGCACAGGTAAAGCGCTGAATGCCATCCTTCACGGACTTGCGCCCATGCCTGTCACTATGGTGCACAAAAGTCTTATAATGGCAGGAAAAACCCTGTTTTTTTCTGTGTGTGTGTGTGTGTGTGTGTGTGTGTGTGTGTGTGTGTGTGTGTGTGTGTGTGTGTGCTGCTAATCTCCCATACTATTGGGCCTGTCAGCCTAATAATTTTTGTGCACAGTTATGACTGTATGATCAAGGAATCTCATGGTTGCGATGATTCAAAACCTTTGAAAACCTGCTTTATACCGCAGTTGCGTGCTAACTCCTCAGCTGGTTTGTCGCCTAAGTCTGAACACCGGAGAAGGGGAGATAGGCAAGCAGTGTCTCCTACACGCCTTTATGTGTGGGCCTGTTTTGCTAATATGCTACATGAAAAGAGTGAAAGTAAAATGTTATCTGCTTTTGGACTTCATTTTCATCAGATCCTTGTTGTTTGAAATGCTCCTGTTACTGAACTGCAGGGGGGGTATTTTTCTCAGACTGGTTACCTGGCTGCACGGTTCTTTAAAGCTTGCATCTTGGTGTGAAACCTAGCTCAAGCAAACTAGCTGGAGCAGATGTAATGAGAGCCTGATGGAGGATGACGCTAATGCGCTATTGCTGTTCAGACTGAGATATATATCTATTGCCCTTAATTGTACTTGACATGTTGTGTCTTTACTGTTCTTCCTATGAAGGCGACACCCAAGTATGGATTCATTCACATGGGCAAGACACAGGCATCATAGCTCGGATGTTATTGTTTCATTTTGCCTTTTGACAGCAGTTGGTCTATCAGCATTGGGAATCAGTCCAACAATGAGTTATTACTAACATTGATGCAGCACATTTTGCTTTAGTTTTCTGTAAAAAGAAACCAACATATCAGTGAAAATACCTGTAGCAGAAGTAAACTTGAAGAGAAGAGTATTCTGGTGCACTATGTGTAATTTATTTCACATTACACATTAATGATTCAAACAAGCCACACTCAGTTCAATATACCCCTTTTGGGGTAAGTCCACAGTCCATAAAGCTCCCCTGCGGGGGCTGAAAGCAATGGTACAGAAGCACAGCCTCTTCAATCTTTCACGTGCACTTCACTTAACTGTTCTATTCAAGCACCTGATTCCTCTCCCTGCCTTTACCTTCAAAAACACAAATATACACCCACACACGTGCACACATGCACACACATGTATGCATGCACACATGCACACACACACACACACACACACACGGCCTATATAGACAAGCATATACATACATTGAAAGCCTACTAATATCTATCTATCTATCTATCTATCTATCTATCTATCTATCTATCTATCTATCTATCTATCTATCTATCTGTCTGTCTGTCTGTCTGTCTGTCTGTCTGTCTGTCTGTCTGTCTGTCTGTCTGTCTGTCTGTCTGTCTGTCTGTCTGTCTGTCTGTCTGTCTGTCTGTCTGTCTGTCTGTCTGTCTGTCTGTCTGTCTGTCTGTCTGTCTGTCTGTCTGTCTGTCTGTCTGCCTGCCTGCCTGCCTGCCTGTCTGTCTGTCTGTCTGTCTGTCTGTCTGTGTTCCCATACATCCTGGAAAACCTGTCAATTTATAGACCAAATTGCCAGTCATGGAAAATAGTCACAGAAAATGGTTGATGAAATTGATCATATGTCCTGGAAATATTATCAAAGTCATGAAAATATTTCAAGTTGGGTGATAAAATTGTTATTTTCACTTGCTGATAAAGCATATTTTCAACATAATCTTTTGCTGAGATTGCATATGTTTGGCCATATTTTTAGCAATATGCTGAGACAGCACATTAGTGCTTGAAGTTTTGGGGGATATCTTCAGTGACCAGCTTAAAGTTGCACAGTCCATTCAGAGACTGTTGAGGTTTCCTGAGACTGTTGAAAGTTCATTTTGAATGATATGAGCTGTCATGTGTATCCAAACAGAAGTTGTGGGAAATGTCCTTGAAAAGTCCTGGAAAATTATTTCTTACAAAGAGTTGGTTGGCGGGGCTTGCTCTCCGTGAAAGGTTGAGGAGCTCAATGGGGATGTCAGAGTCAAGCTGCTGCTCCTCCACGTTGGAAGGGGTCAGTTGAGCTGGTTTGGGCACCCAGTAAGGATCCCCCCCCCCCCTCACCAGGTGCCTCCTATTGGAGGTACATTGGGGATATCCAGCTGATAAGGGTCTCCACCCAGTTTGATAAAAGATTTGATCTTACAAAGTTTTGTGATATGTAGTACCCTCTGTCTCCCATCTAAAAGTTAAGCATTTATATTTATTTAGCCTACATTTCTAAATCCAGGAGCATAAGCATTTCTCTAGGCCATGGAGAGTTTTACCGTTTGTGACCTCAGAAGACATGTTAGGTCTTCACCTTGACTCTGATTGTGAATTGGCAGAGCAAGCAACATATCAGTTTCCTTAAGCTTCTTATTTTTCTGGGCTTTCCAATTTCATCCAGATGTCTGCGCTAGTTTTTCCAGTGCTTTAGCACACCTCACCACATCTCCCAGGTGATGTATCTCCACCAGCAGCCCCCACTGTTTTAATTATGAAGACCTCCTCAGCAGCCTGTCTCTGCCAAGTTACCATGGCCGGTGCCTGACTTTTGACTGGAACGTCTGGTTGTGACAACGGCCATGGACGCCGACTTGTGAAAACGATTGGAGGTGCTTATCTAAAAAGACAGACATACCATATAGTGCATATATAGCTTGTGTTAGTCCCAATGTTTCATATATATATATCAGTAAAAAAAGTGGAATATTGATATTCCACTCCTCATTAGTTGAGCACTTCTATCAACACCATTGACGGTTTCCAGGAAAAACCGTTTTATATATATATATATATATATATATATATATATATATATATATATATATATATATATAACTTTTTTAAAAGAAACACTCAATGGTAGGGAAAGTGCTCAACAAATAAGGAGCAAAATAATCCAGCTGTCAATCATCAGCTGTCAATGTGATGTTGACAGCTGATGCTTGCTTATGGCATGAAACAGGCTTGTACTGTCTCATACAGAATTTACTTAAATCACTGGATTATATATATATATATATATATATATATATATATATATATATATAAATAATATAATCAAGTGAGTCAAGTACATTTTCTGAAATTGTGCATCGTGTGTCTGGTTCATTTTATCTGAGCGTTGGTTACACAACCAATCTCATTCCAGTTCTTAACAGATAATCTGCTACTCAACAATGTCGTTTTGATTTGGTTAAGCACATTAATTTATTTTATTTTATTTTATTTTTTGGAGGCGGAGATGGGAGGGATGGGGGCAAAAATGTTGGGGTTGCTCACGTTCCTCAGCACCCACACAGCTGGAGCCTATACCAACACCAGCCTTACTTCAGCACATTTGGATTCCTTTACAGGGCTAGATAAGTAAATCACTTGCGGTGCTATACTGCAACCCCCTAGTTATTTCCTAACACATAAAAAACTATTTCTCTCATCTTCTTTGCTTTTTATATGGGCTCTTCTCTCTTTCTCTCTGCCTCTATTGTGTCACCATCAATGGCCTCATCACCTTAGACAGCCTGAACTGCAGACACCACAACTTCTGCTTGCCAGGTACCATTGACTTCTCTGTGCCCTCTGCACCGTTTATTATATTCTGTCATGGCCTTTGAATCTACTCCTTGTCTTTTCAAAGATTTCTTTGGTGCTAATAGTGGAGTTTCCCTTATTGCTCTCTGTATGCTATCCTCGTTTCCCCTTGATAACAGAGATGCCTCTTGATTTGTGGACTTTCACTTGACCATGCAAGGTGTTTATTCGATGTGGCATGTGACCATATTGTATAAAGGCTGATGTTTTCGCAACTTCCCACTTGCAACCATTGCCAAAGTGGACGCTAAACAGGATATGCCCACCCCTTCACAATATGTATTTTCAGGTATCCCACTACTCCATGATGGATTCACGGTATAGTGCGGCAAATTTCCGCATCTTAGTTAGATTTCTAATGGGATTTGGCACTCTAAAGAAATAAAACCTCTCAACAGCTGTCTGTGTGCGTTGTGAGTCGAAAGCAGGTCTGGAAACATAACATGGAGATCTCTCAGTGGAGATTGGCTGTTGAAAGGATTATGATTGTAGCAAGGTTAAGATATTGTCAACAGCTTTTAGCATAAATCTGTTTCTTTTGTCAAGTCGGGGGGGAAAAACAAAATGAATAGACAAAGTCATCTCTGTCAAGTGAATCGCTCAAATGGAAGAGAAATAACCAAACACCGCAAGCACTGCTCATCGTACCTCTTTTTTTATTTTTGCTTATTTATTTATTTATTTATTTATATTTCCCATTATGTCGGGCCTCTTCATTTCAAAATGAGTTGTCATGTCTGGCCTCACATAGCCTCTCTTTGTGATCACAGAAAATTGGTAGTGGTAACTGAACTTTCACAAGAGAGCTCTCAACCACTTCACCCCCCCCCACACACACACACACACAAAATCACCCCCTTCATGTGTTGGAGTCTTCAAACTGTTCAACCCCCAAATGCCCCACTGGAGCTGTTCATTAGCCAGAGGTGCTGAATGGCACAAAGACTGTGGTTGCACTTGCACAGCTGTACAGTATGAATTAAAGAGTGGACACTGCTCTTTTATAGTTACCTTATGTGACAAATGGAAATATATATTAAACTTAAACCCATGTTACTGAAATGACATGACAGAGGTCGGTAATGGTCTTGTCTAAGGAGAATGGGATGTGTTAAAACAGTGGTATTGGGTTAAAACTGTGGGTCGGGACCCACAAGCAGTTTGCAGCATGGGGCCAGGTGGGTCATGGGATGTCAACATTAAACACATTTGTTTTTGGAGACAGATGAAAAAATATACATTTATTTTCTTTTTTTTGTGATCAAATATCTGGTTTTCTAAATGAAAAGAAAGAAAATACTGATTCACGACTTTTTGAGTCAATGCAAACAATATAATGATCCAGTTATATTCCAAATTATTGCTAAAATAATTTTACCTGTGGACATGGCAAGTCTGTTTCATCTGATCATTAGTAGGCAATGATGAGGATTACTGAGCACTACTAATGAAAAATACAGAGAGGATTATTAATTGTCTTGTGTGGAACAGTCTGGCTTGAATGTCAAGGAAGGTGGTAGGTAGGCAGAGTCAGCAGACATCTTGATTTCCCAGAGGTGAATATTTATTTACAATGCTCTCCATTACACGTGTAGCTCAGGCAAAATAACAAAAAAACACAAAGAAACAACTCAGAAAATGTACTCGTAACAAATCAAACAAGGAGCAAAACCCAAAGTCTCTTACTTAACATTTCCTCGCTCTTCGATTGAGCCGGAAGTAGTTCTGCTCCACACTGAGGCGCGAGGGTCGAGGAGCAATCTGAGGAGCCGTGAGCGAGGATGCACGAGAGCAGCCTTACCGAAAGACTTTAAGCTGAACGCCATGACGCCATGACGTATGATTATCCAAAGGAGTTGAATCAAGTGCAACTGGACTTGGTATAATTACTCCGCCCCGCACATCTGGCAGATTTGAAGATGGCGGAGAAATATGACAAATGACTCAATAACAATGTAAATACAAGTAAATGTGTCTAAATGAAGGCGGTGGCTACTGACAGCCGCTTTATGCAACAGATCAGCTGTGCCGCCGTTTTCAGAAACGGGCGTCGCTTTACATGACATTTCAGAGGAAAGGGCTGCGCACGTCTCGTTTCTCTAAAAATGTCCTCGTTTCCTCTCTCGCTTGCGTCTCTGCGTGTATTTCCGGTGAGAGGAGCTTAGATGCAAGGGAAAGACGCAAGTGAGGGAAACGTGGATGCAATTTAAGAGATTTGAGATGCACCCTTTCAATTCACACCTAGACTGCTTCAGCCAGTACCCATAACAAAAAGGGTTGCCTTGGGGCGTCCGGGTAGCGTGTTCCGTTGCCTACACGGAGATCGGTGGTTCGAATCCCCGTGTTACCGCCAGCTTGGTCGGGTGTCCCTACAGACACAATTGGCAGTGTCTGCGGGTGAGAAGCCGGATGTAGGTATGTGTCCTGGTCGCTGCACTAGCGCCTCCTCTGGTCGGTCGGGGCGCCTGCTCGGGGGGGGGGGTCCTCCCCTCCCACGCGAGATGTTCCCCTGGCGAAACTCCTCACTGTCAGGTGAAAAGAAGCGGCTGGCGACTCCACATGTATTGGAGGAGACATGTGGTTGTCTGTTGGAATTGCAGCCCTCCCCGGATCGGCAGAGTGGGTGGAGCAGCGACCGGGGCGGGTCAGAAAATAGGGTAATTGACCAAGTACAATTGCGGAGAAAAAGGGGGAACCCCCCCCCAAAAAAGAAGGTTGCCCTACACATTGACCTTAATGCAAGGAAATCAAATAACATTCTTGGACTCATTTACAAGCTCCTTTACATTACTAAATGGCTCTATAAACCGTAAGTAATCATAACACATTACTTTTGAATGCGTCAAACAAAAGAAACATTCCTACAGAAAAGAAAACCCTCTTCTTGGTTTGGCCCAGTTCTGTCAGCCATGAAATCCCCAATACTGTAAAAATTAGGAAATACTGGGCACAGTCCCCTCCCACACAGTAGTCCTGCATGGTGGGTTTGAACATACAATGAACATACAGTGGTAAGCATGAACAAAGGGACAAACAATCAAACCGTGTTCAAACCTGCAACATAATGAAGGTAACTGAAACTAACTTATAGCTAGCTGGGTGTTTGCTTTTACCTTCTCATGTGTCGGATGTGAACTGTAACACAATGCTAACAAACAAACCCGAGATAGTAATTGATGCAAGTGTTACAACAGCAACGGTACATTATAGCAAGATGAACACATGTAGAAAATAATATGGTGTAATGTTTAAGATGAACCTGTAAGGGACAAGTGGTAAGGGAGAGTTCTCATCGACTTTTTCACATTTTGCACTTTGACATGCAACGGTAATTTATTGGTTATTTAAATGCACAAAATATTTGGTGCTTCCTGGGCCAGAAGGTATCTCCACAGATGGGTCATGGCATGAAACATTTTGGGAACTTAAAAGGCTTAAATGGTGTTAAAAAGTAAAATATTACAATTGCTTTTATTTTAGTTAGTCCTCATTGAAATTGTCACTTGTTGCTCTGCAAAGCACTTTGTTGGGGGGAAAAAACATTTTGGGTAAAATTCTTGTAATTTCATGGTTAAACTCACTGGATTTGTTTACTTGCATGCTGTGCAGGGGGACAGTTAACAACCTGTTTAGTTCAGGATACCAGTCAGTTAGTTGGTTCATGCATTACTAAATGGGAATCTTATAGGATTTGCATCACAATTTCAAATTTTCAGATAGAACCTGGTATCCATGTCATACCTAACCAAGGAGAGATAAACACTCGAGAATAGTTACCAGCGATACGATTTGTTGGACAATTTGAGTCACCACAGTGGGAATCAGTCTGTTGGAATCGGTAGCACTGGTGCCATTCTTCCCCTTTTTAGCCAGTCAGAACCATTGCAAGCAGTAATGTTATCAGTAATACAGTTACCGATAATAATACTGTTATCAGTCTTGCTCATTAGGTCCTCTGCCATGATTTTGAGTATCATGGAAATATAATGCTAAAATTTCAAGTTCAGATTAATAAATTTTTCAGGCTGTTTTGTTAATAACTCACAAAACCATCAATCCATGGCCTTGAGTTACTTGCCATGTAGGATAGTAAGTGAAGCTTTTTTTAAAACATTTTATGTGCCAACTACAGCGGATTGTTGGTTTCAAAAAATTTTGTGGGGACTTTCAGTATTTTACCAACCAGAGGTTTATAGAGTAGAAAGGAAGCTGTGATTTGTGGTTACCAGCAGTCACCGTGTGTGGTAGTCGGCTGGTAGAACTCAACCGTCACAGTGATAATGTACTGGCAGCTGGCCAGCGGTTCTCCGCTAATTTCCTGCTCTGCTTCCAAGACATGTATGTTTGGTAGCTCCTGACATAACACAACAGGGGCAATTAGCTTTGTATCAAACGCCAACATCAAGTCTCCACCCTCCACTGTGCCAACACACATAAGCATACATACATATAATATACACATGCAAGAAACTCACACATACAAAAACACACACACTCTGTGTCTGACACACACATGCACATGCACACAAATTCAAAAAACACTCTCACACACATACATACACATTCACATGCACACACAAGCAAACGTAGCCATACAAGAAAGAAACACTCATGCATACACAAAGACACACATGCACGCACACGCACATTCGTGTACATGCAGGTACAGAAACGTACACAAACACATACATGCAAAAAAATGAAATGCATGCACATACATGAACACAAATTCGTGTACATATGCATGCAGACATATACGCGTGTGCGCACACTCACACATACATACATGTTGTGGCACCATCGTCTCTGTTAACAAGGTGGATTATGGAAAGGCTACAGGGAGACTCCTCTCCCGCTAGAATCTTAAAACCCCAAACCGTAATTAATATTACAGTCATCCTGCCAATTGTTTGTGGCACGAGTCTCTTTCTGTGTAACTCAACCGTTAGGAGGGATTAATCAAGTGACTGAGGAGACTACAAAGAGCAAAGAAGGAGATCAGGGAGGGGGAACAGATCAAGTGGTTTACTCCTAATAAGTCCTGTCAGCGGCGTCCTGGCTGTAAACAAATAGGGTTGACGGATGACATGGTGCGGCGCTCTTTTCCGTCTCTCCGGTGCACCACCTATCGATGAGAGTTTGGATCCCCTAAAAAGCGTCGCTCTATTGGGAGCACTCACCAGCACTTTCACCCCTGATTAACATACAAGTCTCTCTCACTCTGTCTGTCTCTCTCTTTTTTTCCCCCATTTTCTCCCCAAATGTTCCTGGCCAACGACCCTATTTTTCGAGGCGTCTTGGTCGCTGCTCCACCCCCCCTGCCGAGCCCAAGGAGGGCTGCAGACTATCACATGCCTCCTCTGCCACATGTGGCGTCGCCAGCAGCTTCTTTTCGCCTGACAGTGAGGAGTTTTGCCATGGGGACATAGCGCATGGAAGGATCACACTATTCCCCCCCAGTCCCCCCTACCCCTGAACATGCGCCCCGACCGACCAGAGGAGGCGCTAGTGCAGCGATCAGGACACATACTTACATCCGGCTTCCCACCTGCAGACACGGCCAGTTGTGTCTGTAGGGACGCCCGGCCAAGCCGGAGGTAACACAGGGATTCGAACCAGCGATCCCCATGTTGATAGGCAACGGAATAGACTGCTACACTACCTGGACGCACCTATCTTTCTGTCTGCACACTTGTATTCCTGTCTTTTTCACCCTCACATATGACATATGCACATATGACATATGTGCATATGCTTATATATATATATATATATATGTGTGTGTGTGTGTGTGTGTGTGTGTGTGTGTGTATATATATACACACACACACACACACACACACACACAAGCAAAGGCCTGCACTTTTTCCAAGGGATCATGAGGAATCATTAGTCACAGTTTTCTGTAACGCCTCTCGTCCCACACATAAACTGTCACTTTGCCAGCTCTCTCTGCTGCTGCTGCTGCTGCTGGTAGAGAAATGATGAATTATGCTTTTGTCTCTACAGGGGACTCTAACTGGGGAGGGCGGACCATAGAGATCCTTTGTTTATCCCTCCTCTTAACTGTTGCATTTTTTTTTAGACCTGTCAGTCATGCTTTCAAACCACCCTGGTCGCCAAGTACGCCGTAGTGTGCACCATATCAAGATGAACTGGCTAATTTGCATCATCGTTCCACAACATGTCAGCCGAGTTTTGGTACAAGAAAAAAGAAAGTGGCTTTTTTATTTTTTTTTATTTTGGCATTTTTACCTAGTGCAGTAATGGCCACCTGCCACGAAATGTTCTTCTCCCATTCATCCGGGAAGGATCCGTGGCCACATTCCTGCCGTCGCTCACCAGGGTTTAATTGGTATTCATTCAGAAGTTCGCTTTTGCTCGACAAGCTGTGCAGTCACAGTGTGTGGCTGTTTGCCTTACCAAGAGCATGACAGATTACAGTGTTATTTATCAGAGTGGGTGCCTGAGAGAGCCAGAGGAGCGAAGGTGTTGGTGGAGGGGGGGGCAGTGGGTGGTGTTAGCGCTGGTGAGGTTGTTTAAAGAGAAATTGGTCTTATTTGGTCCCCAGCACATTGCAAGCACATCTCCTGCTTTTAAACCAGCTGCGGGTTTTAGGGCCTGAAGACTACAGAGGCTCTGAGGAGCAAGGAGACAACATGCATGACAGGCCCTAAGCCGATGACTCAGATTAAAAAGGGGGTGCTATATACTGATCTAAAGCTACATGACAGGGTGGCAAAGATTTCAGCTGGGGGCTTCCAGCATGTTGCCTAAGAGGATTTTCGAATGGATAGAGTCTCTTTTTTTTATAAGATCCAATTTAATAGGAGCAATCTGGAATGTGCCGCATGTGCGGGCCTTTTGGGCTGTTAGGTAACATGGTGTATTGTCCCTGTGTCATTTTTTTATAGTAGGCCTACATATGCTGTTTGAAGAAGTTAAGTCAAGTGAAGATCATTAATAGTAATGTTGCTGTAGCTGATTTAGCTTTCCACTTGTTAGCAGAATCGAGCACAAACACATACAGCACAGGGCCCATGGTGGAGACCCCTAAGGAGCCGCATTGCTGCCAATTTCATTAGTGATGCTCTCTTGGTGTGCAGGGAGAGGAGGAGAATCCACTGATTTAAGAAGTGTGTCAGCCCCCCTAAGAACTTGTGCATAACTAATCCTGTAAAACCAATTGATCACTGGCACAGGCCTGTAGAGTTATTGAGCTATTGATTAAAGATTCTTTGAGGCTCTTTACCAGTGCAGCACTTTCCAGATAAAGATTTTTTTCCCCCTTTACGGTAAAGCGTTGAAACTGAAACTGTACTTGGTCGGCTAATGGTTTCATTCTTTTTGTCTTCTCAGGACTGAAGGTTCGCGAGGTGATGATCAATGTGTCGCGTCAGCAGGTGGAGGATTTCCATGGCCCCGAGGACTACTGGTGTCTATGTGTGGCCTGGAGCCACCTGGGCACCTCCAAGAGCCGCAAGGCCACCGTCCGGATTGCTTGTAAGTAAATGGAGTTACTTGTAGAAGTTACGAAACCGAACTGTCGGGGCTGGGCAAATAATTCAGTATTGTCGTTTATCAACTTTCAGTGGTTTTGTATTTGCATGAAATTTTGATATTGTTTTATTGTGATACATAATTTTGTCTAAATGAATGATAATGAGAATCTGTCACCCAAAATGTTCTCACCAAATGAGGTCTGAGATATCTGATGGAGTGTTATTGGAAAACTAGTTATGCTTTGATATTATCAAACAGTTCAATGTGATGAACCTCAGTAGGATACTTAAATATGGTATTTCTTGCATAATCAAGCAAAATTCCTTGTGACTATCATGGAGATGATATTTTCCATATTACCAAGCAATAACAACTCAAGTAATCTTTCAATAGATATTATATGTTTACAGGTGAACTTGTATTTTAGTGTACAGGCCATGGCAACAGATTTCCTCGAGTATGACAATACAGAATCTGTCTGTCTAAAGTTGTGCTACGATGTCTGTCGAAAGATACTTCGGAAGTATCATAACTTTAAAATTCTGTGTGTAATAGCTTCAGTGTCCTGTAGGATTTTTACATAAATTTAGGTCATATTGGCACAACCTTAGAAGAAGCTCTGCACTATTCTCGGGGTAAATCAAAGTTATTTCAAAGAGATTTATTAAAGCATTATTATGTTACTAGAGAGGGGAATTGCTTCAGGGATGTATTATAATGCTGTTGAAGTAAAAATGATTATATATACGTATAGGGTTTTAGTTGTGCAGGAGTGCAGAAATATAATAGAAATGAATGTGGTAATTGTTTGTAATGTCATTGCCATTTCTTAGCAGTCTGTTACTGGTTGGAGTTAAAATCACTAGGGGGGGGGGGGGGGGGAGCGCATTCTTGGGATTGGATGCGTTTTTGTCTTTTTGGACCAGAAAGTGCAAGTACTGAGACTGTGGTCTTGAGCTTTAATTCATAATAACCAATATGTGAGATACTTGCAACAACAAGATGAATGGGGTTAGCGTACAACTGGGGAAAATGAAAAACATCCGTAAAGTTGTTAGAATATTACTAGAGAGAAATTAAGTGACACGTCTAATTGAAATGCATGTCAAACTAGAATCCTTTCACTACAGTTTCCAGCCTTGATAATTCATATATATTTCATAGAAATAAAAAAATAAAAAAAACCACAGTCATGGCACTTCAAATAAAAACCACTGCTGCCTCTACTAAATGTATTGCAAAACCATTAGTACATAAAATGTGCAGGAAGTAAAGTGGCATCTTGGTATTCCCAATGGCATGCCTCCATACACCCTCAGCCTTGTAATATTTACAAGGGGGGTAGTTAACTAAATGGTGTTGCCTGTGAGATGGACTGCTAGATTTATTACAGCAAACGCTGATATCCGACAGCCATTTATCAGCTATTGCATCGCTTGTTGGCCTGCCTTTGGCTTCTGTGTGCACGCTCATCTTGGCATTTGGTACCAAGGTTAGCTTCAGTTTATCCTGTGTATAAGTACTGTAAAAGGTAACTGTTTATCAAGCAACTGTTATTTGCTATGTGTTCCAGTATATACAAACAGCTATGTAAACAGATACATCTGCTTAGGAATTGTTTTGCGCTGCTTTTTGATAGATTGGGTCATATTTTTCTCAGGAGCACAGGAAGTAGCATCAGACCCTTTAATATGATCTATTAGATAATCTATCATATATCAGACATATAAACAACAGCGAGCTCAATCTACTACCAGAGCTATAATCAAAACAGCAGTATGTCATCCTAGATAATAAAAAACAGAATACCAGACTAGTAAACCAACTCCTCTCTTTCTACCGTCCATACTATGTGGCTATGATTATTCTATGCAAATATGATATGACTGCTGGTGCAAAATGCAGTATAGAAAATCTTATTGTAATGCTATATGCATACATAGATTACCATAATACATAAAGCGCCGTACCGCTACTGCTAGTGTAAACAAATGATACTGTAGAAGATCTTCAAGTCAAACCACAATAGAAAATCTCCAAGTCTTACAACAGCAGATAAAAAAAGCCATGGTAGTCATAATAAGTTCACTGTATCTCGTTTTTGAATAACTCAGATAAGCTATACGCCAAATCCCTGTACAAATATTATAGGGCAACCGTAGCTCTTTTCGGTATGAGCAATCACTGTTATCTCGGGAAGACCTCAGCAGTTTATATTTTGGTTTTGACTTGAACTTAAGTTTTGGAAAGTCCTTTATTGGTTGCCAGAGGGCTTGGGTGATACACAAGGGCCTGTGAATCCCTTTCAAAGCGCTTGTTAGAAATGTTGGGAAAAAAAGAAGAATAAAAAGCACCAGTCACACTCTGCTTTCTCGTATTTTATTTTTTAACAGAGGGTTTTCAACCAGCTGCTGAAGGGTGGAAAAATTCCAACAAGATTTTAAATGCACTAATGTCCAGGAAGATCAATGCAGCCTATAACAGACTCTATCCATCCTATGTATTCCTCAAACCACTATGTCAACAGATTAGCAGCAGGGGTCCCCAAGAGCCTCTTGATGCCATAAAGGCTATATAGTGAGTTTTGAAGGTCGTGGAGTGCAAAGCCAGCAGGCGGACAGACTGGTGTTAGTGCTGAAGAAGATTGAGGCCAGGCTGACTGTAGCACTTGACACTTGACGGCCGGCTCTTATCTCTCCACACAGACCTGAGGAAAAACTTTGAGCAGGACCCCCAGGGAAAGGAGGTGCCAATCAAGGGGATGATCGTTCTGCACTGCCGGCCCCCAGAGGGAGTGCCCGTGGCAGAGGTAAGGACGGGGGGCTCCTCGCTCCTCCACACCACAAAGACAAGAGCTTAGTACGCTCCCATTGAGCAGCAGAAATCTAAATTGAAGTATTCATCCTTATTCCGTCAAAGATAGCCTCTTAGGACCAATGTCCACAGTATGTGTTTGTGTTTTGTTTTTGTTTTTTGGGGGTCATTCATTGTTTTGTTTTTTCACTTTGGGTGTGTTTCGACGCAGTGCCTCCGACACACAGCCATTTTGTCCAGGGATGCTGTGTCCGCTGTGCAGTTCAACACCCGTGAGAGCTAGCTGGCACACGCATAGCTAATTTTTTTAAGCCAATCCACTCTTTTCTGCTCCGAGTCTATTTCTTAGACCTGTGTTCATCGGCGAAGCATGGAAAGACGCTTGTGAATATTAACAACCATATTATTCACTACAAACATGTTTTACATAAAAATGAATATACCATGTGATCTGTTCTGCATCCAGATTTCAGTTTCCCCCGAGCAAAAAGCTGCTGCCATACAGTATTTTAACAGTTTCCCCCCCTCAGGATAGGTTTCTCTTTAGCCTACTTTGTTTTCTGTCTTGTCAGCCTTGTCAATTCATATATGGAAGAAATGCATGCAGCGCTATGTATTTATTAACATAAAAAACCTCTGGGATCACTACTCGACATAACTGAAGTGCAGAAACACTGTAAATAACCCGAAAAACCTTGCTGCTCTCTCCCCTGTCTCTGTAGCGCCTCTGGCGTACATTACAACCTGCAAGCTTCAGTTTAGGCCTCACACAGACACACGATGGAGCCAGCTGACATTCACCTTAAAAGGGATGACGATGTCCTCACATCTGCTCTTCGTGACCTTTTGTAGATGAATGCTATTGTGTCGGGCTCTGAGTGATAAGCACACACAAAGATTTATTAATGAGGACCTAAGCCCCAACAGGAGATAGGCGCCGTTTAAAAGTAATGACACCTTCACTTGTAAGATGATTGACAGCACAAAATTAAATCAAGTTATAACAGACTTTGGCTAACAGACTTTGGCTAACTTACAGCCCAGGTTGATGAAATGATGGGCCACACAATTAATAATAAATATTCTCAATGATTAAGAGATATGAACTCATGAACTTTTGGTCATTTCAGTTTTTTTTTTCAAAAAGGATAGATGTCATCTTGGATATGTTCCAGCTGAAGAACTTGCCCATTTCATAGCTCGGTGTAAACTACACTTGGGTAATTGGTGTATGTTGGAAGAAGATATGGGTGTGTGTGTGTGTGTGTGTGTGTGTGTGGGTGGGTGGGTGGGGTCAACCTCCGGCCCTGGGCGTCATAAATGATTCAACATGGAAATGGAGGACTGATGTCACCCCGGTGCTCTGAAAATCCACAGCGTGGATAAAAATAGTTGAATCTGAGCAGTACCGACAGAGTCACCAGCTCCCATCTAGTTCTTTGTCAACACAAATGAGCTGAGCCACGAGAGGAAGCAGTGAATAATGTAGGGAGCACAGGGCAGACGACCCAGGCCCAGGCGATTTTCCGACGGCACCTCCACCATGAAATATTGAGGCGGCAAACCATGAGCGTGGCCGGGTGAGGTGGCGTGCAGGAGGCCCCGTGTAGGGCGGTCACGAGCAAACACATCTCAGGCCTAATAGGATGTGAGTTTTGTGGTTTTGAGAGCGACGTAAACACGACTCTACCTAGGGAGGGTTTCAAAATCCCCTCAGTCAGCAATGATGTCAGGGCGAGCTTAATGAGACTCGAGTCACTCCGATATTGGATCGGTTTTGTATCGCGCGGTTGAAGCAGGGTTTCTGTAAAATGAGCACCTGACACTTTGCAAAAAGTTCCTGCCTATTTTTGAGGCTTATTTGCATGAGGGAAACCTCACACCGAAGGTATTGCTGAATAGAGCTCCCTGTTCTTACCTATTCAGGGATTTTTTTGGGGCGGGGAGTGGCGGGGGTGGGGGTGTGAAACAATGATTTGTGGCCTTTTAATATTTGACGTTTCCAATGCTTATTCCATTTCCAGCGTTTTCAGTGTGAAGACAGTATTTAAAGGTTGTTTTCTGAGATGCTGGATACTCGATAATTAGGCGAGTATGATGAAGCCTTATCATCACCTTCTCTTGTGTCACTGACATGGTAGATGAGATCTTAAAGGTCACGCTTTCCAGCATAGGTAAACTTCAGAACTGGGTCGTAGCTATCAAAGCAGCTTTTTAGTCTTTATTGGATACTCTCACTTTGTTTTCTTAAATACTAACATGCAAACATATTTCATCCTTTGCCGTCATAAGCTTTCTATAGAGGGAAAAAGAACGAGTGACTTTGTAATCTCATTTCCACTCGACTTGATTCAGAACCGGTTCCTTAATTTGGCTTCACAGATATCAGGGAATGGGAATGCCGAGTAGATCTTTTCAACTTTGGGAGGAAGAAGTCCATGAGAACCCCGCATAATGAGTTTCCTTTGTGAGGATACTTTGAAAGAGTGTGAAATGAACAGCCAAACTAGAAGCCAATTTCAACATCCATGAATGAAAGCCTTTAATCCAGGATGAATCCTCTTGATCTACAGTTCCTCAGGTAGGCAGCCCGGGCCCATGGCACAGAGGGGAATCATCTAAACGCTTGCTGTGATTCAACCGTTTCTCTGCCAAGCTTTACAAAGATGCCACATTGCTGCTCAGAAACAAGCTAGCGTTTAACACTAGCCCGCCCCCCACCTCGTGTGCCATCACAATTCACCCCCCCCCACCCCCCCTTCCTGGCACCGCTGTTATTTTCTCATAGGTCAGAGGTAGTCTCCAAGAGAGTAGATGATGAGCTTCATTATGAAGCCAAGCAATTACATTCCCCCCAGCCCAGGCCAAAGCAAGTAGCTCCCTCTATTTATTTTGCTAAGATAAGACAGATCGGGGTGGAATAGTAATGGGCTGCCACATAGCTCGAGGGAGGAGAGGTGGCATTTGGGAAGCAATGGGGAGGCGGGTATAGGCAACATGGTCCCACTTTGTGTTCCCCCCATATCTTTTCTGATTAACCTCCCGAGTGGGAGAGCATGGCCAGCCTGCCGATAGCGCTCCCCGACACAACCTGCTGCTGCCGTTGGCTCCGTGCTTACACTGTATGAACACACCGAGACATGCCAAGTTCAAAGTGTGCACGTTTATCTCTGTGTGTGTGTGTGTGTGTGTGTTAGTGTGCGTGTGTGTGCGCGAACTTGTCGTTAATAAGTTGCACAGTGAGAATTCAGCGGATGGATTAGCTGCGTGCCTTAGCGGCGGTGTGGCTTTTTGATACAGTGTTGCCCGGTGTCCTCCGGTCCCCGGGGGCAGCCTGATGGAGCCGCTTAATCCATGTAATTGTGTTGGTGAGATATTCACCAATTAAAAAGTTCTGCCGCCTATGCGGGCTTTGCCGCCAGCAGCAGCGTGTCAGCTGAGGGCAGGGAACCAACTGGTTGGGACCCTGCAGTGCTTTAAAGACCCGAGCGTGACTCAGCAGTCATGGCATGTTCTCCTTTATAGCGCTGTGCTAAATATCGTGCCGGGGCCCACCTGTGGAGATGCTTTCTGGCCTGGGAGCCACCGAATCATTTGTGTGGGAAAATAAGCAATTTACCTGCCAAAAAGCAAGATAAATAACAGTGCTCTCTGTATTGTTCATCAGTATGGAAACAGGAGAGATGATGAAAAATACGATACTTACATTCGAGTTTCTCAAATAACTTCTATTTATCCCTGTGACACAAAGGATTCAAATTACTTGTCTGGTGAAATGTGATTTGTGAATTTATTCCTTACAGTGTTTGATATAGATTATATTCAATAGCACATTATAATTACAAGGAAGCGAACAATATAGAATAGGCCTTCATTTACTCATATATTACTCAGTAATTACCAGTCATCATAGCTCGGTAACATCAATTTTACTCATATATTACGTGGTTAATTCTGCATAACGAATGGATTGAGCTTTAAGCAAGGCAAGTCTATTATTTATTTAAAGGATAGGATAAATTGAAGGATAATAAATCAAACAAAGTGAAAGTGTTATATAGTGATTTGCAGTGGTGGACATGAAAGTTTTTCATCTGGATTTAAAAGAGCTCACGCTTGGGGCAAACCTGATCTCCAGTAGTTTGTTCCAGTTGTGAGCTGCATAGTGACTAAACGCATTTGTTTTGTTTTTTTTGGCTTTTTTCTCCGTTTTTCTCCCCAATTGTATCCGGCCAGTTACCCCACTCTTCCAAGCCATCCCAGTCACTGCTCCACCCCCTCTGCCGATCCGGGGTGGGCTGCAGACTACCACATGCCTCCTCCAATACATGTGGAGTCGCCAGCCACTTCTTTTCACCTGACAGTGAGGGGTTTCAGCAGGGGGACGTAGCACATGGGAGGATCACACTATTCCCCCCAGTCCCCCCCTTGAACAGGCGCCGCAACTGACCAGGGGAGGCACTAGTGCAGCGAGCAGGAAACAAACCCACATCCGGCTTCCCACCTGCAGACACAGCCAATTGTGTCTGTTGGGATGCCCGACCAAGCTGGAGGTAACACAGGGATTCGAACCGGGATCCCTGTGTTGGTAGGCAATGGAGTACACCGCTATGCTACCCGGACGCCCCCACGTGTTTGGGTTTTATCCTGGGGACTACCAGCAGAGCAGCATTAGACGACCTGAGAGGTCTGAAAGGTTTATATTCCAAAGCAAGTTGGTGGTGTATTTCTTTAAAATGTCTTTTTTTGTCTCTCTTTTTGCGGTGATGAATATGCTTCCATATTCATACTCAAATTCTGGTTTTCCTACTCTCGCTGCAGCTGTTTTTGCCTTGTCGGCATCTATATGATTCTACTGAGCAGCGTTTTGCTGCATCACCTTGTGGCTGACTGACCAGGGGAGCAGGGGTCGGGGCAGACAGACACGGCGGTACAGGGACAATTGTGGAAGTTGGCAAGGGCTGCAGGTTGATCTTCATCAGCGTTTTCCTCATAAGTCTTGATGATGAGTGCAGTGTCACGCCTTACATTGCCTCTCTGTCCTCTAATTGCCCCTCCACCAGCACATTTCTCAGCATCTAATCAGCGGTACATGTCAACTGAATGAAGGATGTGTGTGTATGTGTATGTGTGCGTGTGTGTGTGGGTGTGGGTGTGTGAGAGACAAAAAGCATGCATGTGTGCGTGCTCTTAAGGAAATGAGAGGACCTGAGCAGTATACAGGTCCTAAGGAGACGACCTTCTTGGCAGCCCGGGTAATGAAATCACAGGAAGGAAGCCCTCACACGGGGCTCGGCCTGGAAACCCCTTCCGTCAACACTGACACTGATGACCGACTCCTAATTGAAACAAATGTGCCAATTAGGCAATTCATTTCTCACATCCTCTTCCACACACTTAGCCAGCTAATTTGTATTTGTTCCTTCATCTTTTCACCAACCCCCCTCCCTTTTTTCTTGTCTATCTCTTGCTCTCTTTAATTCTCTCTCCGTCCCCTTGTCTCATATCCCCCTGCCTTTCCCGCTCTCTGATTCCTTCTTTGCCTCTCTCTCTCTCTCTCTCTCTCTCTCTCTCTCTCTCTCTCTCTCTCTCTCTCTCTCTCTCTCTCTCTCTCTCTCTCTCTCTCTCTCTCTCTCTCTCTCTCTCTCTTCTCGGTCTGTCTCTCTCCGCAGGCCTCTCTTTCCTTGCGTATCTCTCTCTATCTTTCCATCTGCTCGGGGAATCTCCTCATCATTACCCTGGGGCTGTAACCAGCCAACAGACAGCAATTGTACTTACAGGGCTCCAAAGAATGTGGAGGCCGGCTTGCGCCACACGTTAATTGCCTCTTTCAAATCACAAATTTCCCAGGATAAAATTGAAATAAATACATAAAGAGAGCCGGGGAAACGCTCGGGCGCCGTCGCTCGTTGTCACCCGGCCGGCTCCCCGTCAGTGACAGATTAGTTTAATCATGAGAAACTAGACTCTGTCCCCCTGTTCTCTCTCTTCTCTCTTATCTATCAGCCCTGCTAAATGCTTTGCCTCCGATGAAACCCTCGCTAAAGGGTATCTTTTAATTGTGAAGAAGGATCTGGAAGCCTTTGAAGATTGTCTTCCATGTTTTTCTTCGAGGCACCAGGCAGGAGGAGGTGAGGTGTGTGTGTGTGTGTGAGAGAGAGGTGTGTGTGTGTGTGTGTGAGAGAGGTGTGTGTGTGTGTTTGTGTGTGTGTGTGTGTGTGTATGTGTCGGGGCGCGCTCAACTGCCATTATCATATGTCCCTCCATGGGGAAAAAAAAACAAACAAATAAAAACAAGCATATCGCTGATATCAATTGGCACAATTGACTCATATAGCAGTGAGGGGAAAAAAAATACTAAATATGAAAAATGATTACTGTGTTATGATGGCCATTATCATTTTCATTTGTGTCAACGTATACCTGCAATCCATCATCTCTCAGGTCCATGTGTCACTTCTATTTTGTGCAGTGTTTGCATGCTCGCGGGCAGTTCCTGTTTAAATCCAGATGCTGTGTTTGTTTATTATAAGGGTGTCTGTGCGTTTCCTATAAATCCATCAGTCTGCCCTGTTCCACCACACTATGAATGTAATTTGCAGACGCAGCGATGCAGCGCGGTATACCAGCGTAGGAGCAGTAAAGCGTCACTAAGTTTGTAATTCATAATTAGTTTTCCTCTTTGTTGCTAGTAATTGGTTATAGTGCTCTTCTTGGCTTCCTAATGGCTTTTGGTTGCGCTGGCTGGCTGTGGTTGGATGGTTGGATAGTTGGATGTAATGGTGTGGTGTACCAATGACCAGCTTTTTTGTTCACTGGGGTGTGTTACTGCGCCGTTACTGTTCAAGCCTCTGAATATGTAGAAGCTGGGTCCAAACGGACCTTTTGAAAACAGCGGCAGCCACTTTTCTCAAAAGGAAAAAAAACAGAATGACGTTGAAACAAATCAAGGTCCTTTTTGAAAGACAGAAATATTAAATGTAGAATTGGGGAAATGAAATGGACAGCCGATAGTGGTAACTTTTATAAAGTTTTCAAGGGGGGAAAATCAAGTAACCTCCTTGCGTCCTTGGGGCCTTGGGGTGTCTCCCCACCTGCCACCCAATGACTGCTGGGATAAGCTCCAGCATCCTGCGACCCTAAGTTGGATAAGCGGTTTGGATAATGGATGTAAATCAAGTAACCTCATGGTATTATTCTGTTTTTTTGTTTTTGTATTTTGTCTTTGGAACAGGTGGAGTGGCTGAAAAATGAAGAGGTCGTGAGCTCCCTGACTGACGGCAACATAGACACCCGAGCCGACCACAACCTCATCATCAACGAAGCGCGCCTCTCCGACTCGGGCAACTACACCTGTCTGGCCAGCAACATTGTGGCTAAGAGACGCAGTGCTACAGCAACCGTGGTAGTCTTCGGTAAGCCTCCGCTCCCTCCGCCACCACCTCCCCGTTCCCCTGCCCCTCCAGCCCAGCTGCTGTTTGCCCATTACAACACACTACAGTGTGCCGCTGCAGTGTTTACATGGTACTTCAGATCAATTTGTTTGGTTCCCTGTGCCCCTGCACAAGTGATTAAGAGACCCATCTCCATGTTTCTGTGAAGAACGATGGTTCCCCTTATTTCGATGAATGTATTATTCAAAGAGTCAATTTACTGCCTCTCATTTAAAATCAATGTGGACTTTATGAAAGGAAATAAACCACTGTGTCTTAATCTCATTTAAAAGGAGTGTGGCTCATTAAATATTTATTCACCACAGACCTTCCAGCCACACGGGTTCCCGAGCTTTGATAGTATTCTGAAACATTTAGGCTTCATGCGCTCCAGTCAGAAAGATCATAGCGTAAAGCACTTAACAAATTAGAACGCTAAGTGGGCGACTATGCAGCACACTACTTCTAATACGTCTGTCCTGTCCGCCACTACGACCCGCTGTTGCCTCCGGAAATGGCATCGGCAATCCCGTTTTATGGCTGTTTGCCGCGCTTTCTCGGTTTCACACCTTTATCTTAATTCAAGAGCGGGGAATATCGAACTGGCAATTAGGGGGGAGGGAGCTGTATGCCCGCCACGGTGACTGTGCTTGGCCTTGTTGCCTTGCAGAACCTCGGAGCCTGAGTGCTCATTAATAACTCTTACTCCTGTTAAGAGTATTTAGCTAAGTCACAGTCCTGGGGGAGTGAAACTTGTGCATCCATCACATCTCTCTTCTCTCTCTTTCCATATCTCTCTGTAGTGAACGGGGGATGGTCCCTGTGGACAGAATGGTCGTCATGTAACGTCCCGTGTGGGCGGGGCATCCAGAAGCGATCGCGGACCTGCACCAACCCCGCGCCTCTCAACGGCGGGGCTTTCTGTGAGGGCATGTCTGTGCAGAAGATCACCTGCAATGCCCTTTGCCCAAGTCAGTGCCATTTACCCTCTGTAGAGTTATTCATGTAGAAGAAAATGGATATTTAAACATTCAAACATGACATTACAGCGCCCTCGCGGCGATACAACCAACAATTCATCAAGCAGTCTTTTTTTTTCATACCTCTTAACATAACTGTATGTTCACTCATTATTTATTTCCATTTAACAGTTTGTTTATAGTATATATATCCAATACGTACCAGTCAGCATGCCCTACTTGCCCATGGCAAAAATGTGAAGACAGCGGTCCTCATCCAACAACTGTCTGCACACACAGATCTGCTTGTATTATGAAGAAAGTACTTACTATCTACTATATCTTAAGTCATATGCTGGTTTTCTCTTGTATTTGATTCATGTTGGGGTAAGATCAAGATTTAAGAGTGGAGGAGACGTGTCATACGCCAACATGCAAATCAGTCCCATTACTTCATTACCCAACAGCCTCGTTCTAGGAGGGAGAAGTCCGTAAATCACTAGTCCACCTCACAGAAAGACTAGGATAAATATTGAAGAATGGATAAATGTCATGAATTTATATGACTATAATGTGCTCACAAATGAATGACACATAATCATGTTTTTACTATTTTAGGATATACAGAATTTTAAAATAAAAATATGTATATTCAGACTGAGGCAGAAATGTTATTGGCGGCTCGGGTGAATTGAAACCAATAAGATCAGGAATCAGTTCAGATTCCTCCAACCATGCTTCTTTTTTTTCAATTTTCTTTTTTCTTTTTTTTACTTCACACAATAAATGAAAATGCAATAATGGGATTGTATTTCAATTTTAGGTTTGTCCATTCCAAGCTTTCCTGTTTTTGAGGCATCAGCGAGGCTAATTCAAGTCTCACTGGCACGCATGTTGAATTTAGAAACATTTGGCTTTTAATATTCAAGGCATGTGTGTGAGAACAAATGTGGACGGTTAAGAACGCTTTAGGAGCCAACATTGACTCCTCTCACACAATTCTTGGACGTGAAGTAAGTTAAGAGGACACGCATGCATGTGGCCCAACACCTAGATTTATAATTTGTGTAATGGTATAATTGTAAAAATAAAATTATGACTAAATTTATAAAATTTACAAGTCATAATTACATAGCATTGATTGGGAAATTAAGTGTTAGCCTCGCCTCTCCCTGTTGACACATCCATTCATAAAGGCTTTGCTCCCTGCCGGATCATCGCCAGCCAAAGTCTTTGACTCTCATTTCATTCATCTCTGCCACAGGGTAACGTTTTAGGCGTTTGGCCGATGCTCTTATCCCAAACGACTGAAAAAGAGTGCAAAAACGAAATAAGCTAAATCGCCTACATTACAAGCAATAATGAGTTAAGGGAGAAGGCCGTGGTGCCCTGACACCGCTCCTGTCACACAAGAATGATCATGTGAGAGAAAAGCGCTGGGAGAAGAAATGAAGAAGAGATGTTAAAGGTAATTTTTATATGAGAACAAATTAGAGTGACTGGACGAGCAGGATATGGGAGATTGGATATGATTCAGTGGGGACAGGGTGACATGATTTACTTATTGATGAAAAGATGGGTTTTCAGCCCCTGAAAGAGAGTTTGAAGTCACTCTGCTGTTTTGGCTGGAGCGAGAAGGTCATCCAGTGATTCAGGTCCTGCACAAAGCAAAGTCACAGTCACACTCACATGTATTGGTCAAGTGAATTTGCAAACAAAAAAGAAACTGACTCAGTGGATTGCAGATCACAGAGGCCATAGGAAACACAATAGTGTTAAAATGGTAAAGAAAGTTACAGGCGTGCAATTAAGATTGTGAATAAATAGCTTTAAAACAGAAAGGCAAGAAAAAAAAGTTTATTTTTTGTACTTTCTGCACACCATCTGTCAAAGTTATACTGTTTTCACTGAAAACAGTGGCGAATGTAGCTGCCAGTATCAGAAAAAAACACATTTGTGTTTGTGACACACACACACACACACACACACACACACACACACACACACACACACAATCAGTTCTTTGGGAGCTTAAGTAAAAAGCTGTTCAATGTGAATCAAGAAATTCCTCAAATGTTATCCCAGTACAAGGTACCAGACTGTCAAGGTGTTGTTGTGTAAAGTACAGGGCCAGGTCAGCAGTCATTTAGGCCTGTACATTTTGGCTTTTTGGTGGATTATACAATCATGAGGCTTTGGAAGCAGTGCAGTGATCCAGTAATGGGTAGAAAATGTCTGTGGAAATAGCGCCAGTTGGTCTACACAGTGCTTTAGGGAGTCTGGGGCAGGCAGTGGTGGGGCATCCTGGTCATCCGTGGAGGAAAGGAGGTAGGCAGCACAGAGGACCGGGGGAGGACTGAGCAAGGCTGGTTAATGGGGCCATTTGATGAATGTATGAAAGAAGTGGGAGAGGAAAAGTGAAGGGTGAGATGGGTAGATGGAGGTTGACAGAGAAATGTTCAGATCTTCACTAGAACTGATTAAGATCATTGGGCCTGTTAATGATTATCTGTGGAATGGGAGGGTTTCCTCTTCCCTTTTGATGGTTACCCCTACCACACACACACACACACACTGCTGGATCCCTTCTTGGCACATGTGATTACTCTCTCCTCTCGATTGAGTATTTTAGCCCATCTTTTGCAGGAAAGGACACGTGTAAGAGAACTGTACAATTCTGCTGTAAACTAGGATTTCACCCTTGTTATATCTGACTCAGTGCTTTATAGGATGCATTAGCTTTAAAAATCTGATGTATGACATATTTATCTGTTTATACAGGAAGCTGGTACCCAAATAGTTTGTCAAATTTCTAAAAATTCTACTGTGGCCCCAGAAAAGCTCTGCAGCCCCGCTGTTGCTCTGCTTGTCCGCCTTCTCACTGATGACAGTCCTAGGATATTTTAGTTTCTGTATGTTGTCCAGTTAAGCAATACCTACATAAACACAGGGCAGATAAAACTTAGCAGCGATTTAGCATGGTAGTGAAAACTAAAGCAGTGTTATACACCAGCACCAAGGTTTTTGAATTCAAGCAATTTTGAAAAAAAGCAACTGCAAACAGACAGTAGAGGGGAGTATGAGAAAAGTTGGGACAGTCCGAGACAAAGTGCATTGCGTGTGCTGAATACATTTGCAGGGGCTTAGGAGAAGCCAGAAGGGAAGGAGTTGCAGCTTTCCGGCGCGGAGATCATTTAACGCCTGAAAGAGAAGTTGGGCAGAGTCCCTTATGGAAGGGTCTGGCCTGACGGATGCCATTGAGTGCACACCTGCAGGGTTGGAATAGAGCTGCAGTGTTATTCATGCCCAACAGTCGGTTGTCCCGAATCACATCAAGATTCTTGGCAGCCAGGGCAGGGGTCACTGTTGTCTTGTCAAGGATGATGAAGAGGTCTTGTGGAGGGTAACATTTTCTGGTACACACTGGAGAGAGCAGCTCGACCAAGCCATTGTCAATGTCACCATTTCGGTGACATTGAGTGTGAAGGTGTGGGCAGACTCTGCTGGAGATTTCAGCAGGGCAAGCAGAAGAAATACATGCCTCAATCCAATGGGCTGAGAATAGAAAATAATGGTAGAGTTGAGGGGGTGAACTTGAGCAATTGTGGATTGTGAAAATGCAATAAAACAAGACTAGGTCAAAACCTAGTATATGGCTAGACCGTGTATGGTCAATGTTTGAAATTGTGGCCAATTTGTTACAGGGATGGTCAGTGGTAGTGTCTATAATGTGAATTCCTCGATGTTGAATGTTTATTTGCAATGTTATGTAATGGTCCCAGTAATATTTGTTGTTAAAGTGTACTGAAGTAGCATATCACATGACATGGTTAAGCTATGTTTGAGTAAAAAAAAAAGAGAAGAAGACTAAATGCAGTTGCAAGAACAATACTTTCCACTTATATCTTGGGATGTCTAATTTGAAAGAGAACTTAATTTGATTGTAATTATAACTATTCTAATTATCGGTTAACTCCCCTCCTCTTTCATGTGTTCGATCTGTGGATGTCTCGTTTTTTCTAAGAGTCACTCTGTATTGCGGATTTTGTCAGTGATTGTTATTTGGGGTACTTTAACTGCACTCTCCCTCATGCGTCTTGGCACATGGATAGATGTTGTCTCTCCTACTCTGCTCAATGCTGGACTGTTACAGTGTGTAACCAGATGTGGAAAGAGCAGCAAGAGATTTCATTCTTAGCATTTCAGTCGTATCCACGAGCAGCAACATATTCCATCCGTTAGCATGCGATATACACTCACCGGCCACTTTATTAGGCACACCTGTCCAACTGCTCGTTAACGCAAATTTCTAATCAGCCAATCACATGGCAGCAACTCAATGCATTTAGGCATGTAGACATGGTCAAGACAATCTGCTGCAGTTCAAACCGAGCATCAGAATGGGGAAGAAAGGTGATTTAAGTGACTTTGAACGTGGCATGGTTGTTGGTGCCAGACGGGCTGGTCTGAGTATTTCAGAAACTGCTGATCTACTGGGATTTTCACGCACAACCATCTCTAGGGTTTACAGAGAATGGTCCGAAAAAGAGAAAATATCCAGTGAGCGGCAGTTCTGTGGGCGAAAATGCCTTGTTGATGCCAGAGGTCAGAGGAGAATGGCCAGACTGGTTCGAGCTGACAGAAAGGCAACAGTAACTCAAATAACCACTCATTACAACCGAGGTATGCAGAAGAGCCTCTCTGAACGCACAACACGTTGAACCTTGAGGCAGATGGGCTACAGCAGCAGAAGACCACACCGGGTGCCACTCCTGTCAGCTAAGAACAGGAATCTGAGGCTACAATTCGCACAGGCTCACCAAAATTGGACAATAGAAGATTGGAAAAACGTTGCCTGGTCTGATGAGTCTCGATTTCTGCTGCGACATTCGGATGGTAGGGTCAGAATTTGGCGTCAACAACATGAAGGCATGGATCCATCCTGCCTTGTATCAACGGTTCAGGCTGGTGGTGGTGGTGTAATGGTGTGGGGGATATTTTCTTGGCACACTTTGGGCCCCTTAGTACCAATTGAGCATCGTGTCAACGCCACAACCTACCTGAGTATTGTTGCTGACCATGTCCATCCCTTTATGACCACAGTGTTCCCATCTTCTGATGGCTACTTCCAGCAGGATAACGCGCCATGTCATAAAGCTCGAATCATCTCAGACTGGTTTCTTGAACATGACAATGAGTTCACAGTACTCAAATGGCCTCCACAGTCACCAGATCTCAATCCAATAGAGCACCTTTGGGATGTGGTGGACCGGGAGATTCGCATCATGGATGTGCAGCTGACAAATCTGCAGCAACTGCTTGATGCTATCATGTCAATATGGACCAAACACTCTGAGGAATGTTTCCAGTACCTTGTTGAATCTATGCCACGAAGGATTAAGGCAGTTCTGAAGGCAAAAGGGGGTCCAACCCGGTACTAGCAAGGTGTACCTAATAAAGTGGCCAGTGAGTGTATGTGGAATGAGCTGGAACCACTGCACTGATTCATTTTGAAAGAAAAACGGCCGATAGGGAAACTCCCACTTCCATGTTTACCAGCAACGTCGTTGGTCAGCCGAGCAATTGTGTAACTTGTAACTTCAGTGATGTCATTGGTCACCTGATCCAATGGTCCAATTGTGTAACTTGTTCTCTCAATCACGACAGATATTTGCAGTTGTAGGGCTGGCCCCGCTGGCCAGTCCAGCCAAAAAAAGTAGTGCAGAGAGAAAAGGATGTAGACTTGAGCCTAGGGGTATACTAGTAGAGAGGGGGCAGAAGAGCAAAATTCTTCTCTACAGCACCAGTTACATAATAAATCCAGTCCAAGGCCTCAGTCAGACTAGTATTTATGACCACAATATAGCAAAATTCCAAACCAATCTTCGTTCCAACCCTTACCTCTAGTCATGAACTTTGGGTAGTGACCGAAAGGGTGAGATCATGGACACAAGCAGCTGAAATGAGTTTTCTCCGTAAGGTGTCTGGGCTCAGCCTTAGAGATAGGGTGAGGAGCTTAGACATCCGGAGGGAGCTAGGAGTAGAGACACTACTCCTTCACGTTGAAAGGAGCCAGTTGGTTCGGGCATCTGATTAGGATGCCTCCTAGGCACCTTCCTTTGGAGGTTTTCTGGGCATGTCCAACTGGGAGGAGACCCCAGGGTAGACCCATAACTTGCTGGAGGGACTACATGTCCAATCTGGCCTGGGAACGCCTTGGGATCCCCCAGAAGGAGCTGGAGGGCGTTGCTGGGAAGAGGGACGCCTGGAGTATCCTACTTTGTTGGCTGCCACTGCAACCTGACCCCGGAGAAGCAGCTGATGATGAGATGAGATATAGCAAAATTAAATTTAGCGATCCCTTCACGTGGAGTGAACTATGACACACCAGTTTGTGCTATCGACCAATAGAGGGAGAGGTTGCTAGGGAGAATCCAAAATGGAGGAAGCTAACATTTTTGTAGTGTCACACTATCCAGATTTTTACAATTGTGTTCTGCCAGAAAAAATTGCTAGGCTAAAGATATGCGGCATGGTTTACAGTAAGCCATGAAGCCGGAGTAGATTTTATAACTATCTTTCATTAATTTAACTGCATTTAGTGTTTTTGGTTGCCAAGTTGCTGGTACCGCAAGGACATGTGTTTGCCCTGTCACTGTCTGGTTGACTGGGCTTTAAGATTAGAGGCAAAATCTTGAAAATACAGACCCAGAAGTCAGTAAAAGTGACAGTTTTCAAAGTTTGTTCAGCTTGTTTGACTATATGCAAACCAGATTGGTTAGACATCAACAAGCAGTTCTCTGAAAATTATTGAAAATTGGTTGAAAGCATGTGGCCAGAAAGCAAAGAAAAACCCTTAAGAGCAAAGAGAATCAGTACTATCAGATTAAAGAAGAAGGCTTTTTGAAAAGAACTAGCTCATTTAAATACATTAATATGAAAAGAACTGGCTTATTTAAAGACATTGTTAAGCAGATATTCAGGAGGAGTCAGTGGTGGTTGTTAAGAAGAGGACTGTAGCACTGTTCATTCTTATCGCAGGTCTCTTATGTGTTTAATTTATTCAGCACCATGCACATTTGTAAAACAAAAAAAGCACCCACACACAACCACTTCTAAACTTACTGATCTCTCTCGCAGGATATTGTCCAATGGTATGTGCAAGTAAGCTCTTCCCTTTTCAAGGCTATTAGCAACAACTCAACCAACAGCCTTCTTAGGCCTCCAGATGCTTCTGTTATCACTCCTGTTAGTCCAAAGATTTCCTCTGTTGCACCAGAAGAGAGAAGCACACTGGGTTGGTCTCCTTTAGGTAAACCGGGTTGTAGTCTGTTATGTAGGTGGGCAAAACAGCAGAGGGCAGAGTAATGGGGTGGAGCAAAACAATGGAAGCGGCATGGCAACAGCCAAACACATCACTGACAATAGCACTTTTATTTCTCTTAGAAAACAAGGTTATAAATAACTACAGCAATGAATACCTGCTGGCTGCTCTTCTGCGGGGCCAAAGTGTTTTTGTTGTTAATTGTTTGAGAAATTTTGCTTTCTCAGTAGTGCTTTTTAACAGTTTTGTCCCATTCACTGTAATTAGCTGGGATTAAAGGATGTGAATTTACTTAACGGATTATATTCATCTCACTGGGGAAATTACACTTAAGCATTACAACAGTTGACGGTGTATTAATTGTGGTTTTGACACTGTTGCATGTGTTCACATGTCTGCGTTGTGTAAGCTGCTTGTGCAGACCTTTCAGATCAGGCCATCCAGCTCATGCATCTGGATGCCTGGCTTTATAGCACCAATCCAAATCAACCATCATAGGTTGGTGGGGTGTAACCTGGATGAAACTGACTATAACGTTTATACAGGGGAAGGGGAATTTGGTGCAGCTGCATGTCATTGATATGCTCGACCACTCCTGGGTGTCTCTGCCTCATCAACACATAGCCTCCACCCGGTTTTTACAGGGAACATATCAACAGTTATAACCTAGATCAATGTTTTTCAAACCACTCTTCAGGGACCCACAGAACTGCTGGTTTTCAATTCTACCACATCGTCAATCATGTTGACCTATTTGATTTTTTTTTTCTTTAGTCAACCCCCAGCCCCCTCTCTACTAACATGACCCACCCACAAACCACCATGATTGGGTAAAACTTAAGTTAAGACATCATCCCAGAAGAGTTGAAGGTAAAGAGAAAGGCCAAGTGATGGCTGTCAAATAGACTGGCAGCTCAAATCTTATTTTTGGCATGTTCAGATTGAAATCAGATTGCTTTTATCTTGTCTGGACAGCAAAAACATCGAAACCAAATTTTGCAAATCAGATGCATGATCTTCCCATGCGCTACGTCCCCCTGGTGAAACTCATCACTGTCAGGTTAAAAGAAGTGGCTGGTGACTCCACATGTGTCGGAGGAGGCATGTGGTAGTCCGCAGCCCTCCCCGGATCGGCAGATGGGGTGAAGCAGCGACCGGGACGGCTCGGAAGAGTGGGGTAATTGGCCAAGTACAACCGGGGAGAAAAAGGGGGGAAAAAATCCACAAAAAAAAACAACAAAAAAAAAGTTGAGGAGTCTGGTCAGCTGAAAGAAAGAAATGTCCAGACTTTACCAGAGGAGAGAATGGAGAAGTAAAGAAAGTGTCACGTGAGAGGAATAGCCACTGAATTAAAAAGAGCAAAGCATGGACATAGTAGAATTGAACTTCTCTAGGGAAAGGTTGAAGTCAATGGTTGAATTCGAGGAGTAAGCGATAGCACGCCTTAAGAAATGTGCAGACAAAGGGAAGTAGCAGTCCTCTTTTAGCAAGTCATCAAGTGGACCTGGGGGTATTAAGGGACAACAATGAAGTGGGGCAGGTTGGGTTACATTCACAGCATGGAATTCAAATGGAGAAATAAACCAGCTGAGGGAGAACCAAGAAGTTTCCCTATCCGAATAGCTGAGACTGTCTGCAGCAGAGAGGGTAGGTAGCAGCTTTCATTGGGTTTATCAGGGTCATCGACGTCTTTGTGAAAACAAAGGAATGCAGAAACGGGGACGATGGGGTTGGAATCAGCTCTTTGAACTGCCAACTTGAAAAGGATAATCCCGTTTTTTTTTACAACCTGGTTTTTATTTTCATAGTTTTTGCCACCGTGCCTTTCAGTTATGAAATCATTTTACTCGCTGCCTTCACTGTAGAGGTTTTGGACAAGGGGAGTAGCTCTCACTGCCGAGTTCACCGTTGTACTCAGCTTTACAACGGCCTTTCAACAGCAAAACCTTAGTGCCTCAGTAAGACTGTGTACATTATTTCCTATTATCTATGGCTTCTCCATTGCACTTGTGGGGCAGTTATTTGATAGATATACACATGAATACCTACAGCAAGTATGGGTTGGTCATTCCTTCATTTGAACCAGGAAGCAGCTCAGTGATGTGACAGACCGTTGTTGATAATATTGGAAATTTCAGGTTCATGGCTTTCATTTCCGATTCAAAATATGTGATTTAGATAGTTGGATTAAATTTGACTCTGAAACATGTCAGCTCATTTTCTGTGGCCCCAAAAGACTTATCATATCTATCGTAATCAATATGCACAATGGCAAAAACAATGAAAATAAGACCCATGTTGTAGAAAAACTCACACCTCCATTGGCTCAGCCCTAAGTACGTGTAGGCCAGGGAGGATGGATAAATTAGATACATTACAATGATGAAGAGAATAGCTGCTTTGTCAGATGCAGGTAAAAGAACAGGAAGAGTTCATTTTAACTGCTGGTGATATGGAAAAGCTGACAGGTGAACGGTAGGTAACAGTGGAAAGGAAAATAGGTACAAATGAGCTGTTTCATGAATTTGTTGGACATTTCCTGGCTGCAGTCAGGATATAGACTTCCTTTTATCAGTACAATGAGGTCAAATGAGATTAAGTGGACCCTCTAGGGAGTTGAGAACATGAATTACCACTAAAATATCAAATCATTAACAGATTTGAGTCAGATAATCAGATGACTCTTGCATGCGAGGGTGTCGTGCTTCACACACTAGGTACAAACCAAAGAGAGCTCAAAGGAGAAGACCACAAAATTTGAAGGCATTTCAGATCAGGGGTACAGAGATCGGGAATAGTTACGTTGTTTGTCTGACTGTATGTGCCGTTTAACAAGTTGGACAGAATGAAAATACCAAGTAAGAAGGGAACTGTCAGGAGAAACAATATGCATTCGTTCAATGGCAAATGTGGTCAACGCAGAAGCACTCGGTATTCTTTCCACAACATCCAAACACATCATTTGCATTTAAATTAGTTGAAAAGAAACTGCAAATACATGTGTAGGTAGGGGGTGGTGAAGACCACAAAAGAGTATTACCTTCTTCGCCACCCACAAAAATAGATTATAGGCGTTGCGACGGCTGCCGAAAAAAATCCTCAGCTACCATATGGTCTCTAAATATTTGTTGAGCTAAGCATGATGAACTCAGATGACAGGCATGGTAGAAAAAGTGTGACTATTAACATGCACCAGGCCATCTTGATTTCATAGCCCTGCATCAAATCCCATTATACAAACAGACCTGCTGGGTAATGGAGATACAAATGCTCCTTGAGCTGCACAGCACACATCATGGTCTGTGCTCGATGTGTGTGTGTATGTGTATCCACTGTCTTTGTTGTCAGTCCTTTTTTTAATCTTTTAGCATTGTATCCATCAATTTATATGTCCTCACGTACATATGAATTTATGAATATATGAGTTATGTCTATTTCCACAGTTGACGGGGGTTGGGACGAGTGGAGCGAGTGGACAGTGTGTAGCAGCCAGTGTGAACGGCTACGCAAGAGAGACTGCAACTCACCGGCCCCCAGACACAGGGGCAAGATGTGTGAAGGTGACAGCCAGATGACGGAAAACTGCACCAATGGACTATGTACTCAGAGTAAGACCCTTCCTCCTGCATAATGTCATCATCATGATAATCATCAATCACTTCCCCCTCGCCACCATATTTACTCATCAGTAACTGGCAAGTTATCATAGGCATGTTTAAGCAGCAAGTGGATGTTGGATGAAATCACAATCTGGGCTGATGTGAGTGACCCATGCATGATGGTTTCCCAGGCTATGTCCCCTGTTTGCTGCCCATGTGACTCACCATACGTCATCCTAAATAGAAATCCTCACACAGTGTGAACAGTACACAAATATGGGCATTTATTCCTCAGCGATGCCTCGAATGCAATTTGATTGCATAGTGTGTCATCTACCTGTAATGACTGACTTCACACAATGGACTAACCACAGGTCAAGATGTAATTGATTACTAAAGCATCCCTATATTTCAAATATTTATTTGTTGTTGCAAAATGCATGTTGGGATTTTCTTTTTATTCCAGTGTGGTTGGAAAACCTGGTTACTTTCTTCCCACTGAATACTATTTCAATTGTCATTCCGTCTTGTGGAAGGAGATGATAATCCCACTCAGAAGCAATTCCCTGAGCCAGTGAGCACTGTGTACCTCACTACCTTTATCTGGGCTGATGGGGAGATGATAATGATACCTGCCCACTATCATTATCAGGCATATAGTCTTCTGGCATAGTCAGCACCGAAGCGTCTCTTTCCACAGGGCAGTGCATCTGAGACCGAACTTGCTAGTGACTTCACACAGGCTTTAATCACCTCTCCCTCTCATTCTATCTCTCTGTCTTTGCAGATCGAAAGCTTCTACATGACGTAAAACCTCAAAGTGAGTCCTACTCTATGGATTTTTTTTATCTACAAATCCCCTATAATTCAAATTAGTGGCCTGTATTTTGGAAGGCAAGGGATGACGGTTATGTTGTGACAGCGGAGATGAGCCAGAGTCATTGGCAAACAGTAAACACAGTGAATTGCCATCATTTAGTTCAACTTGATCCGAGCAACTCCCATTTTAACCCAGAAAGTAATCACACATTCCTGTCATTATTCTGTGCCCGGCATTTATGATAACTGTGACATCGCAGCTGTGTTTCTTGTTCCTGCTCTAAGCCAGGAGATGTATCGGTTGTGACAAGTGAACATGTGCTATGTTGTGAAGGATTAATGGATTGTAATCACTGCAAACAAGCTAATTTTACCATTTTGCAACACTGTCCTCATGTTCCTGTAGTGGCTTTCAATCATATGCCAGTGTTAGCCCCACTCCGTTAAAATGACTGCCACGTTGTAGCTTGGCCTGCTACATTCATGTGAAGTGTGTCTAGTGACATTTCTGTAATGTTTGTAATGCAATGCCTAAATAATTTTGTGCAATGTCCTTTAAAAAGTACCATTGCTTGCACAGATTCTGGGGAGCACCCCGTTCTGGTAGAATTCCTCTAAATTAATTTGCCTCAGATGATTCCTTGTGACCTCTGCTGACAAGCAGTTCACAGCATGGTCAGTGATTTCCTTTTCTGTGAGCCATTCCTCGTGGCTATTGGATATGAAGCTGTGTTACTGAAGCCATTTAAGATCCTGTAATCACCTCCTTCGTTAGCATCTTGAGGAAGATGTGTAACAGCCTAAAGTGATGACTGCACATGTTCACTTATTCCTATATATGGAGCTTAGAATAGCAAAGAGAGATAAGACAGCTGGTCAGACCCCATCTATTTCATTCCACCGGTAGTTTTTCATCTTTCAATACTGACATGCTGTATCTGAAATAACCCACTTGCCTGTGTTTGTCCTTGTTTGCCCTCATAATAACCAAACCACCTCCATTACTTTTCCTCCATCTACTATCCAATGCCTCTGTTTTTATATATTTATTTAATTTTCGGGGGTAGGGGAGTGTTTTAACACAAAGTCAAGGCACTTTTATTTGTGCAGAAGTAATAATGCTTTTTGCACCCTACATGTTTTACCAAGTAGCCATAATTTCAGATGTGCAGTGCCTTAATTGATTTTTATCAACATGTGGAAATCACTGGAGGAGGATTCACTACTGCTATTACTATGTATTTTGTGTGTGTGCATGTGTCTCAGGTATGGACAACTCCACCGACGTGGCTCTGTATTCAGGACTGGGGGCTGGCATCGTCGCTGTGGCGGCCCTGGTGGTGGCCATTATGCTGTACAAGAAGAACCAGAGCGAGTATGGCGTGGACGTCATTGACTCCTCGGCGCTCACCGGGGGTTTCCAGTCATTCAACTTCAAGACCACCAGACAAGGTGAGAGAGTGCCAGCAGCTTCATGAAGGCATGGGTCGGTGCACACAAGGCCATACAGCAGCAATTGTCAAGGCCTGTTCAGACAGAGCTGCCCTACTGATTGATGGCATTTGTTTGCATTGAGCAGCATGGTGCATACCCTCCCTATCTGCTTAGGATTTATACCCCCATAATCAGTGAAAGGACCTGTCCTTCTATTTTGACAGACCTACTCCTCTGTTATTGTGAAGCTGGAGATAATCAATCTCTGATGGACATTTGCTGAGCCCCCACCCCCCAGTGGACCACACATTTGACTGTCAGGCAACCAATCTCTCATCAGATTGCTCCGGCCAAAGCCAATGATGGATAAATGTGAGGGGCATGGAACAGTGAACATCAATTCCATTTCTGTTGTGCACAGCAATAACTTCTGCTGGTAGCAGGAGCTGTGACTGCCCTGAACAGCCTTGCTACAAGCATTCGTATTACTGTCACTGACACTTCTGGGTTAGTGCAAGTGATAGCCATCGCGGCAATGGGTGATCCATCCCGGCTGCCTCTGTGACAGCGCTGTGTAAAGGCCCAACCTTGCTCCACCCACATCTACTAGCTATACCACGACCTTAGGTGTCGCTCATGGCCCTAACTTGTCATGTGACCAGTGGGATGGGGAGGTGGGGTTGAGCTGGGGCTACATCTGTCAGGTCATCAATCCTATTTAAATAGGGCAGATGTCCCTGCTGAGGTCTCCACCAGCCACAATCACTCGTTCTCATTCTCCTCTCTGTTAGCTCGACCAAAAGCCCCTGTAAATACGGACCTCATCCTCCATTCTCTCATCCCAGCTCCACCTGGTTTTGGAGGCATTAGTAATAGCATTTTATATTAACCTATTTTTGTGCTAACTACAGCATTACTCCATTACCATCGTTTGCAAAAACAAATAGCAGTGGGTGATATGTTTTCTCGGAAAATAAAAAAAATGTTTCAAAGTATGTATTTGCTAATAAGTAGCTCTCCGTGCTCAATAATCACCTAAGGGGAAAAAAAACCTATTTTATTCTTAAAAGAGTTCCTACATGCCTTCAGTGTGCTGAGTGCTGCAGGAGTTGGTGTATGGCAGGACACTAAATGAGTCTTTGGACCTTAGCCTGTCTCCTCACATTACTTCTGCTTCTGAGTGATCTTTAATCAGAGGCCCAATTCCAAACCTATCCCTCAAGGTATTCAACCTGAGGTCCATTTCATTAACTTCTCTCATCCCACGGCTACCATTCCATTTCATGGCACCATTCTTAAAGACGCACACTTGGGCGGTAATCAGATTATTCTCCACTGGACCAGAGAAAGGAGGGGTGGGAAATTCATCAATGGTCGGATGTCGGCTCAGATGTCCAATAATTATGAGTTTCTTCCAAAGCCATACAAGGTTGATTTTCTCAACAGGCCCCCCATAGTATTTCTGTCAGTAGAAAAAAAAAAGAAAAAAGTTTTGATTTCAAAATGTGTTGATTGCATTATTGATAAATTACACATCCGCTCTGTAGTCATCATCACAAAGTTTTATTAGCTATTATATCTACTGATGCTTATACTAACCAGAGAGAATAAACTGCATGTTCCATTTGGGTATTTTAGATCTGAGTAGGGCTGTCTAGAGTAATCAAGTAACTCGATTACCACAATTACTAAAAAAAAAAAAACTTTGATTACAATTTACTGATATAAAGCTTTGTTTTATCTTCCTATGTATTCTAAATGGGCCTGTAAATGTAGAGCGGGGCAGCGCATTATTTATGTCAAGAAAATTTTCAAAGTTCGGGAACATCTTCAGGCGGCACGGTGGCGCAGTGGTTAGCGCAGTTGCCTCACAGCAGAATGTCCTGGGTTCAAGCCCCGGGGTAGTCCAACCTTGGGGGTCGTCCCGGTTTGTCCTCTTTGTGGAGTTTGCATGTTCTCACCATGTCTGCGTGGGTTTCCTCCAGGGGCTCCAGTTTCCTCCCACAGTCCAAAGACATGTAGGTCAGGTGAATCGGCCATACTAAATTGTCCCTAGGTATGTATGTGTGTGTGTGTGGGGGCCCTGTGTGATGGCCTGGCAGCCCGTCCAGGGTGTCTCCCCACCTGCCGCCCAATGTCTGCTGGGATAGGCTCCAGAATCCCTGCAACCCTGAGAGCAGGATAAGCGGTTTGGATAATGGACATGAGACCATCTTCAACTGAAACGTAAAGAAAACGCAGTGGTCTGTAAGCAATGAAAATCTGAAATTGCTTTCTACAACAGCACAATGTCCATAATGCAGCACCTCAAAAGAAAGAATCATGCCTACAAATGTATAATTTCTTTTAATTGACACATTTCTGTATCCTCAAGGTCACCTTATGTTAAATGATGTAATAAAACAGGAGCAACATGGACCAGAAATGAAATAATATATTATAAGGAGGCACATATTGCATTATAATGCACACAGAGGAAACCAGACTGTAAATTGTAGGCCAAAGTTAGTCTTACATTACCCCGATGCTCTTAGATTGAATACTTAAAAGTTAGTGATGTGCGGGTCGACCCACAACCGGCGGGTCGGGCAGGTTCGGGTAAGCTTACTAGAAAATATCATGGGTTCAGGTGGGCGGGTCAAAAAGTGACAAAGCAGCGCTCCAAGTAAGTTATAAATAACTTACAGCAACATAGCATTCAGTAGGCTTGACTAGTCCACCTTCGCTTCCTCTCTCTTGCTCTCTCTCTCTCTCTCTCTCGCTCGCTCTCTCTCTCTCTCGCTCTCTCAAACACACACATGTACGCAAGCAAGCAGCTTTTTCATCAATTTGTGTTTGTGGTTTTAGTCAGTGCATGTGTTTAGTGTTGAGGCTTCACCTACAAGTTAATTTCCCCTAAGTGGTATACATAGATTTTGTTTACACGGCCAACACGCTTTTTTTTTTTTCAGAAAGAAGAGGCGTGTGTGTGTGTGAGTGAGTGAGCGAGAGACAGACAGAGTTCATGTCTTTAATGAAGGGTTACTTGTTTTGCTGCTATTCAACAATATGGAACACCATGTGGAACAGTTAGTCTGTATATTTAGCCTAGACCCAGACGCTATCAGGCTGATATGCAACAGGATATGCTTTGCAATCAGTGTATATATGTTGGGCAAATAGCCCATAAACAAAATAATGCAACACTGTTAACATTGCTGTAGCCTAGACTAAATTTGGAGGTTTGCGGGTCGGGTCAGGTTCAGGTGGTTAATCACACATATTTCAGTGGGTCCAGCAGTGCGGATTGACTCCCATAATGGGTCGGTGCAGGTATTAAACAACCCTGGCCCACGCATCACTGTTAAAAGTACCCTTTTCTTATCGGATTAACTGGATGAATCATCAGAATAATTAGTAGATTACTTGATTATCAAAATATTAGTTAGTGACAGCCCTAAATCTGAGATTAATTATCGTTGCCAGGTGAAGCAAACAAGAACGGTCAAGTTTTGAAGTCGAGACAGACGCATTCCTAACGCTTGTAACAGCCACTGCGCCCCACCCCACTCCCCCCACCCACAGTAATTAACGATTTCCCTAAAAATAAAACAACATTAGCCTCCTGCCTTGTTCTCCTCAGCAGGCAACAGCTGGGCAGCAAGGACTCGGTGACTTCACCGTTTTCTTGGCACGGCACGTCCAGGGGCACCACAATGCCAGAGTGTGCCACTTCCATTGTAGTGTGTCTCTGGCTCCATTTGGCACCATATCCAATAGCCACCAATTTAGTTGCCCCCCCCCTTTCTTTATGGTCTGGTGGGTCTACACTGGGCCACTGAAGTTCTCCGCTCATTTACAGAGCAGTCACCTAGACCCCTTCAACCCCTCTCTCCCCATCTACTCGTCCTTTAGGAAGGCGACTTTGTGTGCAAAGGAGCTGACTCCAGCAGATGGGTTATGGAGATCAAGCTGTGTGTGTTCTTGGTAATTAAATCCACCGATCTGACCGTGGCTCCGAGCCCTGGTGCTTCTGTCCAGGTTGCGCTCCCTTACCTCATGCACATACCGGTCACTTGCCGGGGACATGTTTTATATTTTTTAATTGGTGCTGGAGTTTTTAATTCTGCTGGTTAGCAGTGTGGGACTCAGTGGCAGGGATCCAAGCGAGGGGCATTGTAGATGACAGGATCACTGTGTGGCTGTGTATCTCTCTATCTCTGTAGGCAACCCACTGCTTCTCAACTCCTCGATGCAGCCAGACTTAACAGTGGGACGGACATACAGCACTCCCCTCTGCTTCCAGGACAGCGTAGACAAAGAGCTCTTTGACCCCCTGCCAGACATCAAGGTCAAAGTTCAGAGCTCCTTTATGGTTTCACTAGGTGTGGCCGAGCGGGCAGAGTTCCACGCCAAAGCCCCACCGGAGACCTTCCCCCGGGGCCTGAGCCGAGACTGCTGCAGCAGCACTGTGGAAAGGCACAAGAAGGGCACGCTTGCCCCCAACGGGCCCTTCACCCTCACCACAAAACAACAGCTGAGTACCACTGGCATATTCGGCCACCCTGGAGGACGCCTGGTGGTACCAAACACAGGTGAGCTTGAGCAATGAAAGGAAATGTGTGCAAAAATATGAAATAGGAGACTCTATTTTGCCAGAACGTGTGCTTCAAATTAACTAAGAACTCACGTCCATACAACATCGCCACTTTAACATCATTAAACCACCAATCTTCATAACCCTCGTAACTTGTGTAAGCAGTTGCTAGGATCCGCCAGTGCTGTTGCCAAGGCAGGTACCTGTTTGTTATTCCTCTACATCCTCACTCACTCTCTCAGGCAAACAGGGGTCACACAGTGATCATGGCCACCAACACAAATGGGGCAACTGGATGAGTTTGTGTAGACTGCTACAGCTGTCATGAGGTCAACAATCCGTGAGAAGTGTTCCACTCATATCCCGCTCTGTGTGTGTGTGTGTGTGTGTGTGTGTGTGTGTGTGGTAGGCACCCCTTGCCTCACATGGAGAGGTTCGCAGAAATCAGCCTCCTCCGGTCTTCTTTCTGGCTGAGTGTTTGAGTGGAAGAATCATTGCTGTCAAGTGCAGCACTCACACATCCTGTCTGCAGTGGCTGCTATTCATTAGCTTTGAATGGCCGGCCATACATAGTACTTCAGTGCAGATTACTAAAGCCCTTTTTTTGTGACATTTGGCTAAAAAAAAAAAGCCTTGTAGAAATTCTCTAAAGGAGAAATTTGCCTTTTTACAGTTGAAAACAACTTTTAGTTTATATCTAATTTTATCGGGCTGGCACTGAATATCAGAATATTTGCATACTTGTTTAGCAGGTTGGTATTCAGATATGATTTTAGTGTCTTTTGTTTATGTCTGCACAGCCACATCAGGAGTTAAAGCATTAGTTAAAGCAGTTTGACTTTTCCTGTAGTGTAGCCTGTTATCCTTTATAGACTAATGAGTTGGAGAAGTGGAGGGCATTTAATTTATGCTGCATCTAGTTGGCTAACTAACCAGCTAGCATATCTAGCTAGGACATGAATGGCATTGAATAACCTAACATTATCGTCAAAATTTATGAACAAAGTTAAAGCCATCAACTCAGGTGCAGTTGTGCCTCAGTGCCAAATATCTGAGTCGCTTCGTTTTCTTATTTGGTTGCTCAAAAACAGCAATGACGTTGTCAACCTTTCCTGTGAGCTATCTGCTGATCTGAAGCGTTCTCTGTTATCTGCACAGAGATGCGAGGCCTTGTTACCATGACGAGGACAAACTTTTCCTGTGTTTAATTGTTTGATAAAAGTTTCAAAGATATATTTTGTTGTTGTCACTTCGTTTTTCAATCAACATCATCAATCAAATATTAAAGGGAACAATTAGCTGCCATGGGTTCATTCATTATTTTTCACCTGTTTTAGGCCTTGGTTTATTTTCATTGGCTGATTAATTTCGAACAGAAAATGTGCCGAATATGCAAAGCTTGAAAAATTGTATTTGGGGCAGCATGGCTCAGGAGGTAGAGTGGGTTGTCTAGTCATCGGAAGGTCGCTGGTTTGATCATCGGCTTCTGCGGAGAGCGTGTCAAAGTGTCCTTGAGCAAGACACTGAACCCCTAACTGCTCCTGATGAGCAGGTTGGTGTCTTGCATGGCACCCTCCTCCATCAGTGTATGAATGTGTGTGTGAATGGGTGAATGTGAGGCATACACTGTAAAGTGCTCTGAGTGGTTGGTAGACCAGAAAAGCGCTGTATAAATGCAGTCCATTTACCATTTATTCAGGACAGCCTTCGATTTTTCAAATGGCCACAGTGCTTGGTAATACATACTTGGTGTCTTTCGTTACATGGAGATGTAAGTTTTTGTTGCCAATCCCTGTGTTGAATTCTAGATGATAGCAACAGAACAATCAGCACTAACGTGCCAGATAGAACAGCAGATGTTTATTTAATGAAAGCTAACTGTTTGAAATGTGCCTTTTGGCCAGGGCAAGAGGTTTTACAAAATATTCACTTTCAAAAGGCCTGCCAAAAGTCTTGTTTATCTGCAGTCTCTGGCTCCGCTCCTGCAGACACATTTTTGCAAAGCATAGTTTTATGTGCTCCTCAGTGGGATTGTCTCTCCACTCACACAGTAGCAGATGAATAGTGTCAGACAACAGAGATGGGGTAGTATTGTTTTGTTGAAACACTGCAGAATTCTCCACTTGCTGCTTTGAAAGACAGTGCATAAGCAAACATTTACTGAACATCCACATTTGGGAGATTAAATTTTGCCTAAACCAAATTTGCTAAACATTGATCTTGGTAGCAAAATGAATGGACTATGGTGATTTTGTCCAGTCCTCTGTGTGTTTTCAAATGTAAAACAAATCCATACTGTTGTTAAATGTATGAATATCATAGATCTATCATTGATTCAGTTTTTATATATCTCCTGTAGAGATGTCACACTGCTGTTCAAGGATCTAATCAGGGAACCGTTTTACAGGAACTCAAGACCTTGTTATGTCATATGCCGTGAAGCCGACATGTTTACAGATCTGTGTGTGTTTTCCAGGGGTCAGCCTGCTGGTGCCCCATGGTGCGGCGGCTGAAGATATGTCTTGGGAGATGTACATGGTGATCAATCAGGGAGAGCCAAGGTAAGACCAGATTTTACTCAAGCATCATTTGAGCCACCTGTCTGTCAGCTACTCTTCCTCAGTCTTATCATCTGTTTAATCTGTCTGTCTATCCCGCATGCTTATTGCCTTGGTTTATGTAGCGTCTCTTAATACTTAAATGAGCACCACAGTATTTAGTCTTGTTACACATTAAATCCAGCTCTCACTCCTTGACTCTTGACTTGCAGTCGCAAATTAAACTTGCAAGTGTACAAGTCGCAAGTTTTAATTTGCTGTGTTATTTATGTCTTAATCACAGCAGAAATAGATTCTTAGAAATTATGTCAAGAAATATGGATTTTTCCAGTTTATGGTATGTGATGCAAAATAATTTCAGCTTAATGAGCCTGCTCTTGTTTTATCATATGTACCTCATAATCTTCCATATGCTCATGACATCGTATCAGAGTGTAAAGCTGCACTTAAACCACTGCTGTTTTTAAATACCGCTGTACAGTTAGATGCACATGGAGAGGCAAAACAGGTGAAGCAGAACAAAACATGTAGTTTAATCGTGGCATGTACCTTCCCCTTGCTCATCGATTCCCATGCGAAGGCTTTGTTTTTAGATTGTCAGGGAACTGAATCAGAATCTGTTTTTTTTTTATTCTTGCCACTCTGTTGATGTGAGCTCCATCTGCTTTTACACTTGCACATTCATTGTGTTCACTCACCATAGACTGCAGAGTAGTAAAGAATTTGCAACACTGACAGGCATAAAGAACGCCTGCCAGCAACACTTGCCTGTTAGCTGCACTCGTGGCACATATACAGTTCTTATAGAAACGTCAAGGGTGTGCATTGAAAATGGATCTGTTTCACATCAGGTGGGTAGTAACAGAGTGAAATGGTGAAGGTGACGACTGAATGGGCTATCTAAAAAAAAAGAGAAAGAAAAAAACATGCACTTGTAACCCACCCTAAAATTGGCAACACTTTATGTCAACCCCCTCTATGCGGCATGCACCTAACTGGTGAACTTTCTTTTCTTCACAAACTAGACGGAGAGGAAACTTGCTAATGTGCTCAACAAAACTAAACAAATTGAAAGAAGAATTCGGGAGATACTATAAAGAAAGCATTTGTTTTAAATCAAGACTGTCGTTTCGTGATTTAATATCAAAGATTGTGTTTTAGACGATAACTAATGTGCATTATCAATTGGTATGGGATTTGTCTATTTTCTGTGGTGGGTAGTACATGGTAAAGTAGCTTACGCATGGGCATGGGAAGGGGGGTGCTGCAGTACCCCCTATTGACAAGGGGTGGAACACACGTGTAAATAGTTGGCTATTTTACCATAACTAATGGACTGTCTGAACATTTGTTTTAAAATGTTGAATAGCATATGATAAAGTGCCTGACTTAAAATAGATGAACAAAAGATATTTAAAATGTGCGAATTTAATTAATTCCTGCAATCGGCATGAACTTAACCCTCTCTCCACAGTGGCTGCAACTTTGCCAGTTCCCAAATTTGGGGAGAGATTTGGTGGAAGCAAAAGCTAATCAATGGCGCAGAAAAGAATATTGGATTTGTTCACTTCTAAAAGCCCAGAAACAACCAAAATAGCGACAGAACAAGAGGAAGCGTTGTCCAGTTGCTGTATGACTGTATGTTATGACACTACCGTGGCACCTCCAGCTGCCAAAGAGATGCCACGGCAGCCACCGCAGTTTGTGGCATTTGAAGGCTGTAGCCTGTAAGGGTAAGCAATAAGCAATAGGAACACCACTGTTATATTATGCTGATGTAATGGCTGAAATCATGTTTATAGAATGCCTCTGTGTTCGACAGCATATAGTATATTTTCAATATCAAAGACTTCCCCCAGTAACTGGCAGTTATTAGCCTATAGTCTATTGTTTTGTCCTTCAGTGACATATCTCATGTCTTATTAATGTGGCAGGAGTAGCCTATCCTTTTTAAGCTTTAAAAGGCCCTATGTTGTACAATTATGTTAGTTCCTTATCTTTTCCTCTCACTGTTGCTGAGAAGTGATGTTGTATAAATGTATGTGTGTGTGTGTGTGTGTGTGTGTGTGTGTGTGTGTGTGTGTGTGTGTGTGTGTGCTGTCATACACGTACATTTATACTGTGCAGCACCCCTCAGTGAAAATATGTTCCCGTGCCCATGAGCTTATGGCTTGTTCTGAAAGGTAAAACTTGTTGAAAGTGATTTTTTTTTTGCTTCGCATGCTAGACAGGGAGTAGCAACTTGCTATTGCGCTGAACAAGAAACTAAAGAAGAATTAGGAAGATACTTTCAAGTTTTTGTTCCGTTCAGGTGGCGTGGCAGTATATTCCGTTGTCTACCAACACAGGCATCGCCGGTTCAAATCCCCGTGTTACCTCCAGCTTGGCCGGGCGTCCCTACAGACACAATTGGCCTTGTCTGCGGGTGGGAAGCTAGATGTGGGTTTGTGTCCTGGTTGCTGCACTAGCACCTCCTCTGGTCAGTCAGGGCGCCTGTTCAGGGGGAGGGGGAACTGGGGGGGGGGGGATAGCGTGATGCTCCCATGCACTATGTCCCCCTGGCGAAACTCCTCACTGTCAGGTGAAAAGAAACGGCTGGCGACTCCACATGTCTCGCAGGAGGCATGTGGTAGTCTGCAGCCCTCCCTTGATTGGCAGAGGGGGTGGAGCAGCAACCGGGACAGCTCGGAAGAGTGGGGTATTTGGCAGGATACAATTTGGGAGAAAAAGGGGGGGGAATCCAAAAAAAAAAAAAAAAGAACGTTTTTGTTTTAAATCAGACGACGGAGGTGCAGTGATCAATCTAGGCGAATTCACCCCGGCTGTCTCACTTCAATGTGGGACTCTTTGGATGTGAACGACCCTCAGCCCCTCATCTTTAATATTGTTGGTGCAAGTAAGTAAAGGGTTACACATTGCCGCTCAGAGTCCATATCTGTGACCCCCCCCCCCCATGTGTCCATTCCCCCACCGCACCTCCTGCCCACCTCCCTCTGTTTACCGCTGGTTTCTGTGACAGATGAGCTCAGCCAGCATCACAGCATACCACCTGCTCTCTAGGAGTCCTCGAGGTGTTCTTGTGATACGGGTGTTCATTTCCACCATCTCCTAGCGGGCGGCAGCACTGACTTAGATCTCTCAGCCACTGTGGAGAGAGGGTTAAGTTCATGCCGAGCCGACCCCAGGCTCTGCAATAAAGTCCTTAATTTACCCAACTGACATGGAGGAGGCAAAGTCAAACCTCCAATCTCTATGTCACCTCTGCTACTCTGGGGAGACTCACCATGTAGTTATAGACTGCAGATGTTGTCAACAAAATGCTGCTCTGGGAGAGAGTCACGGCCCAGTGTGCTTGTTTAAGCAGTGATGAATGGAGCATGGCGCACTGATGGACAATCCACTATGTGGTAAAATACACAGACGTCTCCAGAGGCCTTTCATCTTGGCAGTACGCACATTATATATTCTGATCACAGCTACGTAATGACCCTGCGATGGATTTAGACCCTCTCCAGAGGGCTTCTGGCCACTCTTCCCTGCGGAGAACTGTGAGGGTTTCCAGCCCTCTGTAGTGTCACTGTTTATTCACATCGCTCCATGTGAACAAAGTCGGGGAGGGAAGGGACCCTGAAAATGCACACATTCATGGTAAAAATGACGGGGTCGTCTGTAGTCTTCACAGAGCAATGTAATGCCTGAGACGTTGCTGAAATATTTAGTTGTAACCGCTCCTTGAAAATAAATTAGTAATTCAGCATGTTTGTTTGCTCCCTTTCTATTTTTCCCTTAATTTGAATTATAATACAGGTGTTTTATCAGTGTTCTGGAAAACAGCATGGAGATTGGCTTTCATTAGAACCAGTGTATGTGCAATGGAAATCCAAGGCTCATATACAAATCCTTTGTGGGAAACAAATCCTCCTTTGGGGGCTGTATTTTGGAGAGCATAGTGCATGTGCAAACCAAGATTTTCCTTGGCAAATCTTTAAAAGTAGGCCTAGAGTTTTATATGTATAATACCGGCTCCCTTCATCTGCCTTCATAGATTGTTAGCTGCCAGCACAAGGTGTCTGGTTCCTCCCAACAGTTTATCTGCAATATCCACTTTGTAAATACTTGAAATACTTCAAAATATATACGAAGGCCCAAGCCTAACAGTGTTTAGTGTGAACCACAGCAGTGCTTTTCAAGTGCTTATTTTTTCATTACTCTGTGTGAGTGAAAATATGTTTACTGTAGACACTCGTTTCTCCCTGTGGTCTCTTGTGCTTGTCATCTTGCAAGCTGCCAATCACTGTCTGTTGTGGCAGGCCAGAGGACCAGCAGAGAATCACATCCTTTCTTTCTTTGGATCCAAACAACACCTATCCTACACACTTAGTAACAATGTAAAAGAATCCCATTAAGGCTTATTTCTGAGATGTGTTCTTGAGGTTTTTCAAAGGCACATCTAAATCTTTTGGAGGCTCAATTTTGCTTAGGTCAGACATATTTTCCCGTGACTCCAAGGTTTTCTCTTTGGTTTGTATTGCACGATAAATCTTTCAACCTACAGAGGTAGAAACGGCTCACTCCGTGTAGGAATAAGCTCTAAAGGATGAAACTTGAGTTTCAATATGTTTATTTTACAAAAAGAGGTGCAGATGAATGTTTCAGGCGTATTTCGCTGTTTGTTGCCATCCAGACACCCCAACCCACCCATCCCTCCCCAAGCCCAGGTTTATTTCTAACAAGTCAACACTCTTGTACCGTGAGCCAGCTCTTGCTGCTCTCACAGTGAATCTAAATATCAGTTTTAGAGTTTGAGGGCCGGTATAATGATGTCTTTCTTGGCAGTAGAAGTGCAACTATGCGTGGGTGTGACATGACACTCTGCCTGGATGTCTCACCCTCATAGCCAATAGCAGCCCACAGAGATGGGCCTCGTCAGTGTGTTTTCGCGGATGGGAAGCTATAGGAGCCTCTGCTTAAGGCCCCGGGCTCTCATGGTCCATAAAACTCACAGCGGAGAGCCCCGCTCCTCCAGCTGGGCACGCTGTCAAAGGTCCTCACAGTACACAGCTCTGTGTCTCTGTTGAAGGTATTACCTTAGACCTCTGAAAAATCCCTTCAGAATGTGATGTGTCTTCATTTAAGATATTTGATTGCTTCTTGGGAACAAGTATCTATCTATCTATCTATCTATCTATCTATCTATCTATCTATCTATCTATCTATCTATCTATCTATCTATCTATCTATCTATCTATCTATCTATCTATCTATCTATCTATCTATCTATCCTTCTTCTCGGGGACAAGTATCTATCTATATATCTGTCTGTCTGTCTGTCTGTGAGGACTGGTCATTAATTCAGTATTATTGTTCATCGTCTTTCAATGGTATTGTATTGGGATGAGATTCAGTTATCATTTCATGATGCACAATTTTGCTGTCTAAATTAATGATGAAACGACTCTATTAAATCTAACCAAAAATTCTCACAAAATAAAGTCTTTATATTTTTGATAGAGCATTAATTGAAGACTAGCTTTGGTTCATATCATACTTTACATTACTTTATATTATATATCAGTTCAATGTGATGAACCTCAGTCGGATTCTATATTGGGATATATATATATGCAGGAAAAACAACTTTATTGCATTTCAGTACAAGCTTGTTTCGTGCATCATGCACTCATCAGCTGCCAATGTGATTAAACAACAAAGAAAAACACACAGTCAATAAATATTGCATTGCCCTGCGTTGCACCCCTAATTTCAGTGGGCAGCAACCAATGAGAGGATAGAAAACATTTGAAATATTACAAACCATGGGGTAGGTAGTTACAATACACAGCAAACAATCGGTGGGATAGAAAACATTACAACCAATGGGGTAGGGGTTGGTGCTTGTTTTGAAAAGTAAGGATATAAAGGACCAGGGCACTGTTGAAATAGCATACATTTAAAATATAACAAGGTAACGTCAAATGGGGTAATTTACATATATCATATAGTGGAGTGGTGTTAGGGCACAGTTGGAAGGGCAGACAGTTAAAATATAGAAATATAACATCTAATAAATGTCACATGTGTATCATGTAATTGGAGGGGTAGTAAAGACATTGTTTTACTTGTAATTACAAAGCAGATATTTTTTTCTGTCTACAGCTGGTGACCAATTCATTTCTACTGTTCAAGGTAGACATATCAGGCTTGAAAATAATAAAATACTTCTCTGCCAAGCATAGGTTACATCTTTTGCTGTTAACTGCTCTTCGTGAGCAATGAAATAGAGTAACTAATACTCTACTTTTAATCAGTTTAATCACATTGGCAGCTGATGAGTGTGTGATGCACGAAACAAGCTTGTACTGAAATGCATTAAAGTTTTTTTTTGTCCTACATCTATCTTAATATTCTGCTCCTCATTTTTTGAGCACTTTTATCTACTCTGTTGATGGTTTCTGGGGGGGAAAAAAGAGAAAAAAAACCGCTATATATGTGTATATGTGTGTGTGTATATATATATTTATATATTTAATAGCTGAAAGTTGTTAAATGGCAGAACAAGCTTGTTTCATGTTCAATGCACTCATCAGCTGACATATATACACACACACACACATATATATATATATATATATATATACACACACACACACACACACACACACACACACACACACACACACACACACACACACACACACACATATATATATTGTGGCAGGATAAGGAAAAACACAAGAGACGAAGGCGAGTTTGAACTTTATTCCTCAGCTCCAAAACCAAACTGAAACAGGAACAACCTTGCACCAGAAAGCCCGGGAATGTAAACCACAGCCCCAGCTCACAGCCCTGCTGGGTGAGAGGCATAGCCCCTAGTGTCCGCCACAATATATATATATAAACTTTTTTAAAAGAAACACTCAACGGTAGGGAAAGTACTCAACAAATAAGGAGCAAAATAATCCAGTGAGTCAAGTAAATTCTTTATGAGACAGTACAAGCCTGTTTCATGACATATATGTATATACACTGCTCAAAAAAATAAAGGGAACACATAAGCATGCAATGTAGCTCCAAGTCAATCACACTTTTGAGATATCAACCTGTCCAGTTAGGAAGCAACACTGATTTGTGAATCAATTTCACCTGTTGGTAAATTGTCTAATTTCCACCAGGTGGAAATTAGACAATTTGCAAGACAACCCCTATAAAAGGAATGGATTTGCAGGTGGTGGCCACAGACCATTTGCCTTTCCTCATCTTTTCTGGCCAATCTTTGGTTAGTTTTTCATTTTGCTAGTGCCCTCACCACTAGAGGTGGCATGAGGCGGTATCTGCAACCTACAGAAGTTGCTCAGGTAGTGCAGCTCATCCAGGATGGCACATCAATGCGTGCTGTGGCAAGAAGATTTGATGTGTCTCCCAGCACAGTGTCCAGAGAATGGAGGAGGTACCAGGAGACAGACCAGTACACCAGGAGACGTGGAGGGGGCCGCAGGAGGACAACAACCCCGCAGCAGGACCGCTATCTGGTTCTTTGTGCAAGGAGGAACAGGAGGAGCACTGCCGGAGCCCTACAAAACGACCTTCAACAGGCCACTAATGTGCAGGTTTCTGCTCAAACAGTGAGAAACAGAATGCATGAGGATGGTATGAGGGCCCGACGTCCACAATTGGGGCCTGTGCTCACAGCCCAACACCGTGCAGCCAGATTGACCTTTGCTAGAGAACATCTTGGTTGGCAGATTCGCCATTGGCGCCCTGTGCTCTTCACAGATGAGAGCAGGTTCACACTGAACACATGTGACAGACGTGAGAGAGTCTGGAGACGGTGTGGAGAACGTTCTGCTGCCTGCAACATCCTCCAGCATGACCGGTTTGGCGGTGGGTCAGTGATGGTCTGGGGAGGCATATCCTTGGAGGGCCGCACAGACCTCTACGTGCTAGCCAGAGGTACCATGACTGCCATTAGGTACCGGGATGAGATCCTCAGACCCATTGTCAGACCATATGCTGGTGCAGTGGGCCCTGGGTTCCTGCTCATGCATGAAAATGCTCGTCCTCATGTGGCCAGAGTGTGTCAGCAGTTGCTGTATGTCGAGGGCATTGATGCTATGGACTGGCCTTCACGTTCCCCAGACCTGAATCCAATCGAGCACCTCTGGGACATCATGTCTCGTACCATCCGCCAACGCGATGTCGCACCACAGACTGTCCAGGAGTTGACCGATGCCCTGATCCAGGTCTGGGAGGAGATCCCTCAGGAGACCATCCGTCGTCTCATCAGGAGCATGCCCAGACGTTGTAGGGAGTGCATACAGGCACGTGGAGGCCACACACACTACTGAGCCTCATTTTGAATCGTCTTGAAGAATTTCCACAGAAGTTGGATCAGCCTATGTTCTCCTTTTCCACTTTGATTTTGAGTATGATTCTGAATCCAGACCTTAATGGGCTAATGATTTTGATTTCCATTGATCATTCTTAGGTTATTTTGCTCTAAACACATTCCTCTGTCTAATAAATAAAGATTTTCAGCTGAAATATTTCATTCATCGAGGTCTATATTGTGTTTTTAGGTGTTCCCTTTATTTTTTTGAGCAGTGTGTATATATATATGTGTGTGTGTGTGTGTGTGTGTGTGTGTGTGTGTGTGTGTGTGTGTGTGTGTGTTGTGTGAAATTCCCCATAATTATTGTGATAATAATATTTTCCATATCACTCAGCACTTTATGTTTCTACCTTATCCAGCTAGCTTATCTAGATATTTTCTGTGTGCATTAAGTCATAGTAGTGTTACAGCCAGCAACAGATTTAGGTATGGCTGACATGGACAGCCGCCCAGGGTGGCATCTTGCCGGGGACGGCATAGGGCACCCGCACAAATTGGAATGGTGACATTTGCATGATCGTTTTCGTGACCACTGCCAGCGTATCCATATAGGCAAACTAGGCAATTGACAAAGGCAGCCAAATGTGGGCCAACTATTCATGAGTAAAATCACAGAGTAACCAACAGCAGTAACTGCAGGCTTGCTAGGCTACATGTTTTATAAGCACAATGAATTGCGGAGGAATATGTAAATCACACCGCACCTGCAGTCACCTCCCTCCACCACCTCCCACCCCCAGCTCTCATGAACCAATGGTAGCCTGGCCTACTGACACCAATTTTGATGGTCTTTGAGAAAGAAAGAAAAATGCCCGCCGTGTACACTTCTGAAAGGTAAGCTTTATTTAGTCTCAAGTTGCTTCAGTTGCTTGCGCACATTTCATGTGTGTGTGTTTGATGAACATGAGAACGTGCTGTATTTATAGGAGAGATTTACACTGGTATTATTGAGTTTGAGGAGTGGAAATTGGATTATTTGGAAAATACCTATATGTCCTGTCATGACTGCTGTAGCGAATTTGGAACCAGGTTATTAAGGTTAATATGCAGACCTGTTTGGTGCGTTATTGCGTTACACAAGACTCTTTGCATTATGTGTATGGCATATTGGTGTTTGTGTGTTGTTGCTGGTTATATGTTGCAATATAGGGGTGAGATAGTTGATTTTTATTTTATTTTTTTGTTTTTGAGTAGCAGAAGTGCATGCGCTGGTCCTGTTTGCGCCCATGACCCTGCTTGAGGTGCTGATATTTATACATGAAAGGGCGCTCTCAGAAATTTATCCAAATTTGTGAACTGCTCTCAGAATTTGTCTTACTCTTCCAGTGACCGTAGCTGAAGCAGAGAAGAGCTCTTCAAAACTGAAGCTCATTAAATCCTACCTGAGATCCACCATGTCACAGGAACGCCTGAGTTTCCTTGCTGTCATCAGTGTTAATTTTTCTTATGATTTCTCAAGATTTCTTATGATGATGTAATCGATGACTTTGCATCAAGGAAGGCAGGAAAGTTCAGGGTTTAGATGGCAGTTGTGTAATATAATTTGTGTTTCTTGTTTGAAGTGCAATCGTGTTATAATCAGATTCTCCTCTTTATAAGTGTGCTATTCCATTTGTGCATTTGTGTGATTTGTGCAATTTAGTTTTATTTGTGTTTTTTGGTAGCAATAGGGTAATGTAATAATTTGATTCTCTTTTTTATATGTATGTATATGCTAAAGTTAGTTTCTATTTGTCTTTGTTAGTTCTCTTTGATATTTATGAGCCTGGGGGGGCTGGGGGGGGGGTTCGCCCAGGGTGCCAAACAAGCTAGAACTGCCACTGTTTACATCTAATTTGTCAAATATAGATTTAGTTCTTATATGAATGAATAATACATTGTTAACTACCCATACCTCTTCAGAATAACTCAACAGTCTCAGAAGAGTAATATCACTGCACTGACTATACCATTTTACATAACTATTAGGGCTGTTGATAATTTTAAAAATTAATTAATCATACAATTTGTTGTGATTAATTGCTTTTTTTCTGAAGACTGAAGCCTGTAATAATGGTTATTTAAATGTAAATTGACAGAATTAATGTTGAATCAACAAAAAGGAAATATGTTTACATTCAAATACAATTGTTTAATAGTATCCTTTTAACTTTTAACACAGATTCTCTCCTGTGAACTACAGATATTAAATAAAACCACCAAGGCCATCAAAATTGACTGTCAGAAAGGCATATTTCTTATATGCATTAAAACCCAGGCCCATATGTTAAATTGCCAGTTGAATTTCAAAACCATCAAGGCCAATAAAATTAGATGTCAGCTTAGAAGGAAATAATTTCTTGTTTTCACAAATACAAATAATAATTAACAGCAAAACATGTGTTCCATGTCCAAGTGCCAGTTGAATTTAAAATATCATGAATTCATTACATGTTCATTACATGTTCATCACAGAACCCCAATGGCACAGCATAGTAGCATATCTAGTATTCCCCATGAGGGGATGAGGGCTGAGAACAAATAAAGCCTGCTGCTGTGAGAAGTGTGAATGAAAGTTACGCACAGTCCAGCGAGGAGTAGAGTAGGGGAAAAAGACCGCTATCCCTATGCCAACAAGCAGGAAGGAACAGAGTAAGTCTTACAAAAATGGGAGACATACCACAAATAAAAACGAATGAGAGAACAGGCAGAAGACCACCAGAAGCCGCAGTGCAAATGTCTTCCACTGTCATTTCTTCATACAGAGCCATGAAGGATGAAGTTCCTCTGGTGGAGTGTGCTCTCGCACAGCCACCAGAAGTGAACGAAACGCAACTGTGTTAATTGCGTTAAATTTTTTAATGCATTAAATGTTTCAAATTAATTGCAAAAATGAACGTGTTAATTTTGACAGCACTAATTATCCTATTTTTGCGTTGGCCTTGCCTGACGTGAGTTCCTGTCAGATTAATCAAAGCAGCCTTGCTTAAACTCCTTAATCATTTGCAAAGACACAGAGCTAAATTTGTATCATCATCCCATCTCATTACACAGTACAAAAACATAGTGACGTATTTTATCGAAGAGTCTACTACTACTACTTTCGGCTGCTCCCGTTAGGGGTCGCCACAGCGGATCATCCGTTTCCATTTCTTCCTGTCTTCTGCGTCTTCCTCTGTCACACCAGCCACCTGCATGTCTTCCCTCACCACATCCATAAACCTCCTCTTTGGCCTTCCTCTTTTCCTCTTTCCTGGCAGCTCCATATTCAGCATCCTTCTCCCAATATACTCAGCATCTCTCCTCCACACATGTCCAAGCCATCTCAATCTTGCCTCTCTTGCTTTGTCTCCAAACCATCCAACCTGAGCGGTCCCTCTGATATAATCGTTCCTAATCCTGTCCTTCTTCGTTACTCCCAGTGAAAATCTTAGCATCTTCAACTCTGCCACCTCCAGCTCTGCCTCCTGTCTTTTCGTCAGTGCCACTGTCTCCAAACCATATAACATAGCTGGTCTCACAACCATCTTGTAAACTTTCCCTTTAACTCTTGCTGGTACCCTTCTGTCGCAAATCACTCCTGACACACTTCTCCACCCACTCCAACCTGCCTGCACTCTCCCTTTCACCTCTCTACTGCACTCCCCGTTACTTTGGACAGTTGACCCCAAGTATTTAAACTCAGATGTCTTTGTCACCTCCACTCCTTGCATCCTGACCATTCCACTGTCCTCTCTCTCATTCACGCATAGGTATTCCGTCTTGCTCCTACTGACTTTCATTCCTCTTCTCTCTAGTGCATACCTCCACCTCTCCAGGCTCTCCTCAACCTGCACCCTACTCTCTCTACAGATCACAATGTCATCCGCGAACATCATCGTCCATGGAGACTCCTGCCTGATCTTGTCCGTCAACCTGTCCATCACCATTGCAAACAAGAAAGGGCTAAGAGCCGATCCTTGATGTAATCCCACCTCCACCTTGAACCCATCCGTCATTCCAACCGCACACCTCACCATTGTCACACTTCCCTCATACGTATCCTGCACCACTCCTACATACTTCTCTGCAACTCCTGACTTCCTCATACCCCATTTTATCGAAGAGTAACATTTTATCGAAGAGTAACAAACTGAATTGATTTCAATCTTCTTTTTTTTTTTTCTTTTTTTTTAACTGTGTATCTTGTAATATAGAATTACATTTCACGTACTCCAAAATGGCTGAGAGGGTTGTTGCATTGTGACATCATCCACAATAGCTCGCTGGAAAAAAGAAAAACGATGGAGGTGCATTCCCCGTGCCAATCCCGGACAATATGACCCCCTGTGGTCATATGTCCTCCCACCGACCCCGTATTGGCACGCCCACCGGAAGCGCTATTCCTCTTTCCATCTCCAACTAAATGAGATCGGTCGATGGCTGTTTCTCTCTCGCTGGGACTAAGAGGAAAACTGCAAATACGCAAGTAATCTAGTGATATACTGGTATATTAGATACTAACTTATAGTTAGCTTACCTTTTATCGCCAAGATGTTCGTTAATCCGGTCGATGTGGCCGGATTCTACGCTTGGTGCGGGTGTGTTAAACCGGCGATGCTCCAATGGGACCCCCATCCGGACTGTGTCTCCCATATCCCGCATGTTCACTACACGGGCTACTTGAGGGATGTAGACCGTAATGAGATCGACTGCAATTTCTGTAAAACCATCAGAGGATCGGGGCGCCAAAGGTGGGCTGCCCTGTACCGTCAAAGATGGGGACTTGCAGATCCCTTCGCACCTGCTAACGAGGCGGCTAGCATGGTGCTACCTAGCTATAGCCATGGGGCGGAGGCTAGCAACATCCCTCCGATGCTTCCTAGCTACAGTCACGGGACGGCGGCTAGCATTAGCATCCCTCCGGAGCCAGAGGCTATCCCACCATCCGGGGTAGTTAGAGAGGACTGGACCAATGAGATCCTATCTCTCCCTGGTGAATCCGTGGCATGTTATTCGGCGGGTGCGGAACCCGTGGATTCACTGCCTGAGGAAGTAGACGATCAGGGCGTGGAAGACGACCAGCCAAGTTCGTCTCAACCAAACAAAGATGGCGACGCCATGCAACGTGGGTCCGAAACATTCCTCGCCAGTTTCCGCGATCTGTTCGCGCGAGCGGTCAAGTCTGCCGACATCGTAACCGAGCCGGGCAATCCTCAAGATCCGGTGGTAGCCGATTTTCCACGAATGGCAGAGAGGGTCAGGGACTCCACTCTACCACCTTATCCTCACATCGAACGAGCGTTTAAGCGGGCGGAGGCGGATCCGCTACTTAAATCGTCCTCAAAGTTCAGTCAGAAGGGGGTTGACGTCTTAGCAGTCGAGGTTAGGAACCTGAACTACAAAGACTGGAAAATTCCGCAACCAGAGAGGGACGTTTTATCGTTCAACCCTAACACCAAGGTGGGGTCTCGCGATACTCCCAAACACCCTTCGCAGTGGGGCCAACAGGTGGATCGTTACGCGTGTGATGCATGGCACGCCAGTACACGCGCAGCTGGACTCGTCTCAACGGCTGGGATGATAACGGCATACATGCGCAAGCTCTGCAGCCTATCAAACGTCGAGCAAAGCAAAGCCGCCATCGCTACAGCAGGTGTCGACGGGGCCGAGTTCGGTGACGTAGTGGCCAGCGAAGCAGGTTGTGAGTACATCTTGGAAATGGAACGCATAGCTGACTCCCTGGGATCGCTGCTGTATTCCATCGCTCTAGAGTGCGGTTCTAGCGCAGCTGCCTCCACCCTTTCGCGCAGACGTCTCTGGCTAGAGACAGCCGGAGTGAAAGAGGAATTCTGCAAGGAGTGGATGGCCCACTCCTGCGCAGGGAACCAGGGCCTGTTTGGAACGACCCCGGACATTATCAGCAAATACAAGGCCGCCCAGGCCGAGCGCGAAACCTTGCACAAGGAGCTTCTCCCGATGATGAAGAACCCGCCTACCCCTAAGCCCGCGGTGGGCAAAGGGCAGGGGGACAAGCCTGCGCGCAAGCAGAAATGGAGAGAGACTTATCCAAAAAGAGGTGGTAAAGCGGGGCGCGGGCGTGGACAGGGCTCACGTCCAAACTCCCAGTCTTCCACAGAACCAGCGGCCAAGGCGGCCAAGCCGGACAGCACAGACACTTCCAAGAAGGGAGCTGCCAAGTGACGTGTTTCGGCAGGATGTTACGACCCACACCAACAGACTGATTCCAGAGCTGTCTCCAGCGATATAGACGCTTGTTCAGGGGACACAGCGCATGCAGGGCTAAACACTGCGCCTTTTATTTTGGTTTCTGATGCACAGTCTACTTGTTCTATTCCAAAGGTTGTGAATATGAATAAAAGTTTTTATGTTGGTGATGATGGTGATTGCGTATTAAAAGGTTTGAAACGCAAGTCTGATTGTCTGTCTGAATCTTTAGGTAAAGATGATGATAACAATGTAATAACATCCCTGCTGGAAATATTGGATAATAATAACATGAGCGCAAATGAGCCCCTGGGAGGGGATTATGATGCGACAATGTTTAGTCTCTCTGATGGGTCAAATGGTAATTTGGAAAGGTTCAAAACGCCAATTCCCCCATCTGGGTCTCCTTTACAAGGACGAAGCCCCCCCATGGATGCAGGGCATGGTGGGCGGGGCTTCCCCAGACCCTTTACGTGTAACTTACGCGCGCTACCTGAACAGCAAGGTACAGGAGGCAACGAGACCTCTGTCACGCATGTTACACAGGTGGAAGGAATTGGTCCCGTCGGCTTCTGTTTTGGATCAGATAGCCCACGGACACCAAATCCTTTTCGAGAACGGTATTGTACCCCCGTACTTGGGAATAGTGCATACGGAACCGGGGTCGGTGGCCGAAGCACAAATCCTAGACAACGAACTCACAGAGTTACTCTCGAAAGGGGCAATCACGGTGGTTCCTCCCCTAGAAAGAGAAGACGGGTTTTACAGCCGTTACTTTCTGGTCCCGAAGAAGGATGGGGGCATGCGCCCAATCATAAATTTGAAACCCTTCAACAAGTATGTAGAGAAGGTCAGTTTCAAAATGCTACGCACACCGGTTCTGCTGTCAATGGTGACACAGTCCGATTGGCTAACTTCGGTCGACCTAAAAGATGCTTTCTATCATTGTCCGATTGCGGAAAGACACAGAAAGTATCTTCGGTTCTGTTACCGGGGTCAGTGTTACCAGTACACATGCCTCCCGTTCGGATATCGCCTCTCTCCTCTGACATTCACAAGGTGTGTGAAAGCAGCGCTCGGAGTGTTGATGCGCAAAGGTATGCGATTGGCATGGTTGCTAGACGACCTGTTGGTGTTGGCCCGGTCGCCGGAACAAGCAATACTCCATACTCAGGAGTTGATGGAATTCATGGAGTACATGGGTTTCACTATCAACATAAAGAAGAGCGCGCCATGGCCTTCATGCCAGGCAACGTATCTGGGTCTGAGTTTGGATACGGTATCCATGCGCGCAACCCTTACGCAAGAGAGATGGCATTCCACCAGGACCACGTTAGCACATTTCGTCCCGGGGACATATGTCACTTATCGGATGATCAGGAGGCTGCTGGGCCTTCTGGCATCGGCTCACCAAGTTGTTCCTTTAGGTCTGTTGTTCATGAGGAGACTGCAATTGTGGTTCGCAGTTCACTTCTTGAAATACGGCAACGAACGCCGGTACAGCAACCATCTTATCCTGGTCCTGCGCGTGGTAGCGCAGGACCTAGACCACTGGAACAGAGCCTGCGTGGACATGTCTGGGGTCCCTATGGGCCCCAGGGGACCCGAGGTAATGATTTATATGGATGCGTCCCTCTCGGGTTGGGGGGCCATCCTTGGCTACAAAACAGCGCGAGGAGTGTGGCCATCTGGGGAGAAGGTCCACATCAATGCGCGCAAGATGGAGACGATTTGGCTGGCTATCCAGCATTTCGCTCAGGATCTCGTAGGCCGTCACATACTGATAATGACAGACAGCATGACGGCCAAGGCCTACATCAACCGCCAAGGCGGTATGAAGTCCAAGCGTTGCAGAGAGTTGGCCATGCAAATTTGGATTTGGGTCAACAGCAACGCGCTATCAATCAGGGCGCTTCATGTTCCTGGGAAGGACAACGAAGCAGCGGACATCCTCTCGAGAGGCGGCCCGCATGCGGACAATTGGAGCCTCAACCCAGCCATAGTGGCTATGATCTGGGAGAGGTTCGGGGTAGCTCAAGTGGATCTGTTCACATCGAAACTCAATTACAAGTGCCCTCGTTGGTACTCGATGCTCCCGTCCGACCTAGCACCGTTGGGGGTCAACGCGCTTGGACTAGATCCATGGCCCGAGGAGATGCTTTACGCATTCCCCCCGCGCAGGTGCCTCCTAGACCTGGTGGTCAAGTTCGAGCGCACAGGGGGTCGGTTAGTTCTCGTGGCCCCGTACGAACCGAGCACCCCGTGGTTTCTGCGAATAGTGCCCTGGATAGTAGGCGAGACGTCCCGGAGTGGGCGGACGCGCTCACGCAAGCAGGAGGGCTGCTACGGGAGGGCCCCTGGATAGGAGGCTCCCGATTAGCGGCGTGGATGCTTACAAAGCCAGGCTCTTAGCTATGGGACTTAGTGCGCAAGTGATTCGTGTCATCTTAGCGGCGTGTAAAGACTCCACGTATTCCAGGTACCAGGGGTACTGGAATCGATTTGACCAATTTTGCGCTGAACGCGACATGGACCCTTTGTCAGTAGGGATTGGCCCTATACTGACTTTTGTGGAGGTCTGTAGGAGTGATAGACTATTGTCTTTCTCCTCGGTCAAAGTCTGTGTATCGGCTCTCACGTTCTTCCGGGGGAAGATCGAGGGTAGCACGGTTTTCACGCACCCGCTCATGACGCAGTACCTGTTGGGTGCTAAGAAGCTCTCAGCTAAGGGGCTTACGAGAGCTAAAACTTGAGATGCTTCCCTTGTTCTGCGCGCACTAGAGAAAGATCCCTTTAAACCCATGTCTACGGCAGACATGCGTTATGTCTCGGCTAAGCTGGCTGTGCTCTTGGCACTTACCACCGCAGCGAGGGGTTGTGAGCTCACTGCACTCACCATCAAGGGGATGGTGTTTTCTGGTGATCTGATGGTCACGCTCTTTACAGACCCCAGCTTCGTGCCCAAAACTGTGTCTGTCCTGACGCGTAGGGCCCCGGTGGTGATACACGCGTTTCATCCGTCACCGGTGACTAGGGATGAGAAACGCTTGCACCTCCCGTGTCCTGTACGGGCTTTACGCATTTACATGCGGCGCACAGCAGATATTCGTAGGTCTGACAGGCTGCTGTTGACCTACAGAGTGAGCAAACCAGGTTATGCCCTTTCCACCCAGAGGCTAGCACACTGGCTGGTGGATGGTATTACGGAGGCATATACCAAAGCGGGTAAAACAGCTCCTAAGCTGAAGGCGCATTCTACCCAAGGGACTGCTACGTCGATAGCTGTGTTGTCAGGTATCGACTGGGAGGTCATCCGCCAGGCGGCGGTTTGGAGTGGTGAGACCACTTTCTTACGGCATTATTACCGGCACGTTAAGGTGCGGTCGGTTGCCGACGCTGTTCTGGAGCAGGCCTCTTAGGATGCTCTCATCAGAACGCGTACCCCTTCCCACCAGGGGTTTGAAGGGTTCATTGGACGGCTAGGGAACGGAGGCACGAATCCTGTCGTTGTTCAATACAATAACCCTCTCAGCCATTTTGGAGTACGTGAAATGTAACTTTGGGTTCGCAAAGCGAACCCTAGTTATATGAACAACGACAAAATGGCTGAGAATAGAGCCGTTCTCCTCCTACCCGGGCCACAGGTGTGGTGCTCATTTAGTTGGAGATGGTTCGACTTACAAAGAGGAATAGCGCTTCCGGTGGGCGTGCCAATACGGGGTCGGTGGGAGGACATATGACCACAGGGGGTCATATTGTCCGGGATTGGCACGGGAAATGCACCTCCATCGTTTTTCTTTTTTCCAGCGAGCTATTGTGATGATGACACAATGCAATAACCCTCTCAGCCATTTTGTCGTTGTTCATATAACTAAGGTTCGCTTTGCGAACCCAAAGTTGTTTTTTGCAGTTACACAAGATATATGCATGAAGGGGTACTATTTAGTTAGGAGGGCTCTTAAAAATGGTCACCATTGTCTACTACTACTTTCAGCTGCTCCCATTAGGGGTCGCCACAGCGGATCATCTGTTTCCATCTCTTTCTGTCCTCTGCATCTTCCTCTGTCACACCAGCCACCTGCATGTCTTCCCTCACCACATCCATAAACCTCCTCTTTGGCCTTCCTCTTTTCCTCTTCCCTGGCAGCTCCATATTCAGCATCCTTCTCCCAATATACCCAGCATCTCTCCTCCACACATGTCCAAACCATCTCAATCTTGCTTCCCATGCTTTGTCTTCAAACTGTCCAACCTGAGCTGTCCCTCTAATATAGTCGTTCCTAATCCTGTCCTTCATCACTCCCAATGAAAATCTTAGCATCTTCAACTCTGCCACCTCCAGCTCCACCTCTTGTCTTTTCGTCAGTGCCACTGTCTCCAAACCAAATAACATAGCTGGTCTCACAACCATCTTGTAAACCTTCCCTTTAACTCTTGCTGGTGCCCTTCTGTCACAAATCACTCCTGACGCTCTTCTCCACTCACTCCACCCTGCCTGCACTCTCTTCTTCACCTCTCTTCTGCACTCCCCGTTACTTTGGACAGTTGACCTCAAGTATTTAAACTCATATGCCTTCGTCACCTCTACTCCTTGCATCCCAGACCAAGCGGCACGGTGGCACAGTGGTTAGTGTGGTCGCCTCACAGCAAGAAGGTCCTGGGTTTGAGCCCTGGTGTAGTCCCACCTTGGGTGTCGTCCCAGGTCATCCTCTGGCTGGAGTTTGCATGTTCTCCCCATGTCTGCATGGGTTTCCTCCGGGAGCTCCGGTTTCCTCCCACAGTCCAAAGACATGTAGGTCAGCTGAATCGGCCATACTAAATTGCTAAATTGTATATGAGTGTGTGTGTGTGTGTGTGTGTCAACCCTGTGTGATGGCCTGGCGGCCTGTTCAGGGTGTCTCCCTGCCTACCACCCAGTGACTGCTGGGATAGGCTCCAGCATCCACAGGATAAGCGGTTCGGATAATGGATGGATGAAGCTGAAGAGACCATGACTTTTAGTCATGCTCTCTATGATAGATGATAGGTAGTCCTTGAAATTGTATGATTTGCTAATGCCCATTTGAGAATACGTCCTGGGTATGACGTTAAACTGCAACCGTTGGGTCGTCAGCGACTAAACCGGCACCCCCAATCCGTCCCTTGGGTTGTTGTGAGGAGGGTGTGTGGACACCCAGCAGGGCTAAAAACAAAACCTGTCAAAGGGCAGATAAGTTCCTCTGTGAACCAATGGCCATCCTTGCCTGGAGAGGAGATAGGGACCACCAGGTACTCCCCCCTACTGAAACACAAATCTTGACCCAACCTGTTGAGGCATCAGCTGTGTTCCTACAACCTCAAAAAAGGTTATGGAACTGATGATGATGATGATGATGATGATGATGATGATGATGATGATGATTTGAGATAAAGTGGATTACAGCATACTGTGTTGCTTTCTGTGGGGTGGTTGGATTTGAGTTGTGTTTAGTCAGAGATTTTTGTTTGGTTTGGGTACAAACTTGTGAAAGTTATTTCGTTTACATGTAGTTGAATTGTGGCATTGTTTGAATTGTTAGTTACATAGGTGAATCTGAGTATTGATAATAATAATGAGATTTATTCCAGTTCCGATTGTATGTGATTTCTGTGTGCTTGATGAGGACTTTTATTGCGAGGTTCTATTGGCGAGAGATGCGTGCATCCGGGGTCTCAGTTGGGGAGCTGCTGTGATTGGCTGGTTTGCGTTCTGGGGGTAACGTCGGGAAGGTTGGTGCAGCTTCGGAGCGGGGACTCTTTAGTATGACGGGACGAGGACGGACTGGTGAGTGATTGCGGGAGTGAGTGAGTTATATTGTGTGTTAGCTTTGAGTTGAGGGTACTTGAATGATGTATGTTTGTATTTTGTGTGTTTTCTTTTTCAAGGTTCGTAACCTGTTGGTTAAAAATAAAGAATTTTTCGACCATTGAGTGACGTCATGTTCATCCTTGCCTCAGCTGCGGGGCTTGTTTGAGAGTTAGCAGCACAGTTACGAACCACCACGACGGCAGAAGAGTTGCTGAACCGTCGCCTGGACGAGAAAGGTTGTGGTATCCATGTTGTTGGTGTAAACGTAATAAACCCGCACATAAGGCCACTAGGGTCAGCGGGCAGGTGGTGAAATTTCCCTTTCAATGACGTACCTGTTTGTAGCTAGCATGCTAGCTCAGGTCCGTGTAGCTGACTAACGTAAGGGCTCAGCTAGCAGTTTAGGAAGCTACCGCTGCTAGCTAAAGTAAGCACAGCTAGTAGGCTATGAAGCTAGTGTGCTAGCTAGCAATTATGAGAGTTAGCAAGGGAAAGCTAACGTGAGTTAGCATCGGAAGCTAACGTAATTACCGTAACAAAAGCTGACGTGAGCTAGCAAGGAAAGCTAGCCCAGCCAGTAGAATAGGAGCTGGTTAACTAAACAGCTACCTGCTGATGCCAGTGATCACATTTAGCAGCCGTCTAAATTAATGGCCTAAGCTTTAGCTTAGTTTTGAGCGTACCTGGGTAGCAAGCCGGCGGGGGAAGGTGAGACCTTCCCCACTTTATTTATTTGTGTTGCTTTCTATTTTGGGTGGTATCCCCGGGGGGACCCCTGGTGAGCCCGGTAACGCCGCTGAAGACTAGTCAGGCTGAGCTAGTCAGGGCAGAAGATTCTGAGCTAGTGTAGGCAGCTAGAGAGGGCGAAAGACTTTGAGTTAGAAAAGGAGATACAGGTATGCTCAGGGCTTAGCATCCAAGGTAAATCAATAAAAATGGAATCACTAAAGAAAGAGAGGACCAAAGTGAAGACGGCGTTCACGAAAAGAGCCAACTACATCCTTAGAATGGCAACAACCATGGTTCGAGATGAGCTGAAAGTTGAGTGGAAATCATTTTCTGATGATGCAAAAAGGGTTCTTTCTGCAAATGATGACTATGAGGCTGGCTTGCTAGCTGAAGCGAACGATGACGCGGAGGCACTGGATGGGCAGCTCAAAGCAGACATAGAGAGAGTAACCAGAGAGTGTGAGCTCAAAGTTGAAGAGGTGAGACGGGCAGTCAAGTCCAGCCTTTGGTCGAGATATGCGGAGACCGAGCTAATATCTGCCATTGGACGGGCAGAAAGAAGCTATGAAAGCGCTGAAGGAGTCAGCCTGAAAGGAGTAACCTACAGCAACGGTAAGGAGCAAAACGCACTCTTGGAAGGTCTCATCGCCAAGGCAGAAAATCTGCTGGCTGTCTGGGAAGAACGGATCCCTGAAGGTGTTACGTGCGACATGAGTAAGCGGCTTCGGGTGCTGGAGGACAAGAGAAACGAGCTCTGGATCAGGTGGTTGGCAGAATTCGGCAGGGCCAGGAAAAAGGAGGCCGATGAGATCGCCGAGACTGAGAAGAGAGCCGCTGAGGCCAGGCTAAAGGCTGCCGAAGTTAACGCCGAGTCTGAGGAGAGGGCTGCGGAGGCCAGGAAAAAGGCTGCTGAAGCTCAGCAAAGGATGGCAGAAGCTGCCGAAGAAGAGCGTGCTGAGCTAGCTAAGGCTCAGCGGAAAGCATGGGAGGAAGCACATAGCGCCAGTATGGCAAGCCTGGGAGCGGGAGGCGCGCAAGCAGCAGCCAAACCGAGAGTGCGCCTCCAACCAACAAGACTACCGACGTTCAGCGGTTGCATGAGAGACTTCCACCGATGGCGAAGAGACTGGGAAAGTCTGCAGAGGCAGGGAGATCCGTCAGAGTCACCGGAAGTGAAAAAATTCCAGCTCCTAGACAGCGTGGAAGAAAAAATCGCCATAGACCTCAGACTTTCGAGCTATGATACTGCAGGAGAAATGTTCAGGGTCCTAGAGAACCGGTTTGGGAACAAGACTACCATCGCGATTCAGATAATCAGGGAGTTGGAGAAGTTTCCAGCGGTGAAAGGAAACCAACCAAGAAAGACAATTGATCTGATTCAAGCTGTGGAGAAGGCCCTGACCGATCTGACGGATCTCGGAAATACTGATGCCGTAAAGAATCCGCTGGCAATGGAAACTATAGAGAGCAAACTACCTGACAGTGTGAAGATGGACTGGCTCAAATTCGAAACCAAACCCGAGAACGGTGTCACCGCTGATGGTCGCTTTAGTGCTCTCTTAAAGTTCCTAAAGGAGCAAGAAGCGGTTTTCGAAAGGTTGGAGCAGTTAAGAGTGTCAGAAGAGCCTGAGAAATCGAGCAAACCGGAAAGGAGGGCATTCACAAGGGCCACAGGAAGGAATTTGGCAAAAGAGGAGTGCAGCGTGTGTGGAGATGAGAAACACGGAGGCAGGATCTTCTTCTGCGAGAAGTTCAAAGGGCTCAGCCTAGCCGAAAAGAAAGACGTCATCGAAAGGAATGGAGCCTGCAGGAGATGCTTGGCATCCCATGGTGTGGATGGAGAATGTAGTAACAGATTCCTCTGCAAGAAGAAGTGCTGCCAGAAAAGAGACGGCTCAGACCACCACTACCTCTTGTGCTCCGTGGAAGGAGGGCACAAAAGTGATGAGAAAAAGAGGGAAGAGCAAGAAGGGGGAAAGAGAGACACAAAGGCAGGAAGGCTCTCAAAAGAACAAGAGAAGGCCCTAGCTGATGTCTCCCCTGAAGTAGCAGAAAGGGTAATAAGGGCATTTACCAACAAGACAACAGCGTCAATGAGAGCGAGCACAAACGGTGATGGTCTCCTTGAAGAAAGGGGTTTGACAGAGCATCCAGTGCTTATGATGATCATGGAGGTCACAACCAATGGAGGACAAACTATTGGGACCCTGATGGACCTTGCGTCTGACACTAATTACATTACCCACCAAGCCGCCAACAGACTCCAACTGAAAGGAGAGAAGTAATGCTGGTCGTGCATGGAGTTGGTGGAATGAAAGTAAGAGTCCAGACAAAAAGGTACTTGCTCAAAGTCAGAATGTGGACTTCAGAGAATGAGTGGAGTCCCCACCAGATCATCTGTTATGGACTGGACGAGATCGCACAAGCAGACCATGTCGTTAGCCCGCGGCAGCTCAAGAAGTTCTTCCCGGAGGTCAAGACAGAGGAACTGGTCAGGCCAAAGAAAATCGAACTCTTAATCAGCCACCGAGAGGGTAGGCTTGCTCCGCAGCGGATGAAGACAGTGGGAGACCTGGTGTTGTGGGACGGCCCACTGGGCAAGACTGGGGGGAGCGCACCCTGATCTGTTCGAAGAGGTGAAGGTATCCATTCACAACTCAAAGACACATTTTGCACGCTCAATGAGAGCAAAAGTGATAAAGGTCGAAGAGATTTCCAGAGAGCCAAATAGCTCAGGAGAGGAAACGCTGGGCCTGGAGCAAGAGAGTGGTGAGGAGATCAGGAACATGGCCACAACCAGCAAGGAAGTTCTTGAGTGGTGGAAATGGGACAGCATCGGAGCTGCCTGTGAGCCGAAGTGTGGAGGATGCCGGTGCGGGAAATGCCAGCCAGGGGGGAAGGAAATGACTCTAGCTGAAGGGAAGGAACTAGAAAAGATCAAGGAAGGCCTGACCTATGTGGCTACTGACGACCACAGTGACTCGCCGCACTGGAACGCGGGATACCCCTGGACTGAAGACCCGGCTTCACTTCCAAATGACAGGAAAGTGGTGGAAGCAACATTCTTGAGAACCGAAAAGTGCCTCATGAAGGACCCATTGTGGAGAGCTGCTTACGCAGCCCAAGTACACGAGATGGTGGAAAGAGGAGCAGCCATCGAGTTAAAGAAGGACACAATCAACAGTTGGAGAGGGCCAGTTTGGTACGTAAGTCACCTAATCGCACCGAACCCTCACTCTGTCACCACGCCAGTGCGGCTCGTCTGGAACAGTAGCCAAGAGTTCAAAGGGACGAGCATGAACAACATCCTGCTGAAGGGTCCGGATGTGCTAAACCCAATCCGGGCGGTTCTGCTCAGGTTCAGAGCAGGAGAGCATGCGGCCATAGGAGACATCAAGAAGATGTACAATTCTGTGTGGCTGAACGAAAGAGAGGTTCACCTTCATCAGTTCCTCTGGAGGGACTCACTCGAGGAAGAGATCAGAGACTTCGCTATCACTCGGGTCAATATTGGAGACAGGCCAGCGGGATGCATAGCGCAGTTGGCCATGAGGGAAACCGCGAGACTGCCCAGATTCTCTCACATGAGCGACGAGAGAAGAGTGCTTGAAGAGGAAAGCTATGTGGACGACATCTTCACGTCCCACAATGACCCAGGGAAGCTGGACAAGATCACCAGAGGAGTGGAGGAGATACTCTGGGCCGGAGGCTTCTCGCTCAAACCGTGGGTTCGGTCCGGTCAAAGTGGGAGGTGCGAGGGTAGTCAGGTTGGGCAAGCTGTTAAAAGCCCAAGTCCAGAGTCCGGAACCCTGGTGTTGCCCAACCAGCTAGGGCAGGAAGACAACAAGGCTCTTGGTGTTGGATACTACGTTGACAGCGACAGACTCTTCCTGATGGTTTCAATCAACTTCTCCAAAAGAAAGCAGAAGATGAGGACGGGGGTCGACCTCTCAGAGAAGGAGATCAAGGAGAAAACGCTAAACCCTCAGACCAGACGGGAGCTCCTAAGCCAGGTAGCAGGGATCTACGACCCTGTTGGTGTAGCTACCCCGGCCAAAGCGAGAGGGGCCATCTTGGTAAGGAGAGCCTTCCAGGAGACTGGGGGAGGAGACTCCAAGAAAGACACGTGGGACAGTCCCCTTCTGACAGACCTCTGGGCAGATGCCATCAAGCTTTTTGAAGAGTATGTGCGGCTTCGTCAAATCAGTTTCGAAAGGAGCCTTACTCTTCCTGGATGGAGGGGGAGGCCGTGGGGCATCACGTTTTCAGATGGGAGTGATGACGCCTTCGGAGCTGTTCTGTACCTGAGGTGGGAGACGTCTACAGAGGCGGACATCCGCCTTGTTGAGTCAAAGGCCAAGCTGGCGCCCCTTGACCAGAAGGGCGACGGGGTCAAAGCAGAGTTTTGCGGTGCCGTCTTCGCTGCCAGGCTGAGAGGGTTCTGTGAGAGGCAGGGTCGACTTGAGGTGGAGAGATGGTTCCATTTCGTAGACAGCCAGACTATCCTGGGAGCTATCCAGAGGGAGAGTTACGGGTATCAGACGTTATTCGCGAACAGGGTTGGGGAGTTTCAGAAGGCTGGGCCAGTAGCTGACTGGTGGTGGATCTCAGGAGATCTGAACGTCGCCGACCTCATCACCCGAGGAGGTCCTCTAGAAGATCTGGGTGAGGGCTCCATTTGGCAAAAGGGTCCTGAGTTCCAAGTGAGGCCGGTAGAAGAGTGTCCCATGAAGTCTGTGGCGGAGGTGGCGGCCAGCACCAGAGAGGCTGTGCGTAAGCTCCAGCGGAGGGCATTCACAGTGGCTTTCACTAGAGCCCAGTGGAAGAAGACGGCAAATCCTGTCCAGGGGCGTCTGGATGGGACTGACGAGGCTCCTGTGCACACGGTGAAGGAGGAAGAGTCGACCTCCGCTGAGATTGAAAACAAGGAGAGGCTCTGGGGCGCGGCTATCGTTGATCTGGTTGAGCCTGAAAAGTTCAGTAGCTTGGCCAAGCTCTGTGGGGTGATCGGTTGGGTTCGCCGAGCTGTTAAGAGACGGAGGATTCGCGGGGGAGCCATGGAGAGAGCAGAGTGGGAGGCTAAGCACTGGAGAGGGAAGGTGGGCAAGCCAGTTATCGATGTGGGGGAGGTCAGAGCTGCCTTTTGGGACCTATGCTTGGCAGCCCAAGAGGGGGTAGCTTTCCCTGAGTCTACATTGAACAGGCTTGTAGTCGTCAGAGAAGAGATGTCAGGACTACTGTTGTGCTATGGAAGGGTCCAGACCACAGGAGAGACAGGAGTGCCACTGGTTCCGTATGGAGCGTGGATAAGCACCCTGCTGGCAACGAGCGACCCTGTGATGCTGGCCGTGCCTCTTCGGGGGGACCTGGCTCCAGGGTCGTTAAAGACTTAAAGAAGAAATTAAAGAGTTAACCGAAGAAACACCACCAAAGAGAAAGCGGTGATTATTAGTGTGGTCTCCTTAGGTCTAGAGTCCAGTAGACCAAGTGGGAGGTGTGTTGCTTTCTGTGGGGTGGTTGGATTTGAGTTGTGTTTAGTCAGAGATTTTTGTTTGGTTTGGGTACAAACTTGTGAAAGTTATTTCGTTTACATGTAGTTGAATTGTGGCATTGTTTGAATTGTTAGTTACATAGGTGAATCTGAGTATTGATAATAATAATGAGATTTATTCCAGTTCCGATTGTATGTGATTTCTGTGTGCTTGATGAGGACTTTTATTGCGAGGTTCTATTGGCGAGAGATGCGTGCATCCGGGGTCTCAGTTGGGGAGCTGCTGTGATTGGCTGGTTTGCGTTCTGGGGGTGACGTCGGGAAGGTTGGTGCAGCTTCGGAGCGGGGACTCTTTAGTATGACGGGACGAGGACGGACTGGTGAGTGATTGCGGGAGTGAGTGAGTTGTATTGTGTGTTAGCTTTGAGTTGAGGGTACTTGAATGATGTATGTTTGTATTTTGTGTGTTTTCTTTTTCAAGGTTCGTAACCTGTTGGTTAAAAATAAAGAAATTTTCGACCATTGAGTGACGTCCTGTTCATCCTCGCCTCAGCTGCGGGGCTTGTTTGAGAGTTAGCAGCACACATACGCAGGTTCAGAGTGAGATATCAAACCAAATGAAAGTTATCCTTAGACTCATTAGAAATGCATTGAAACCACATCACGTAACACCACAAGAAACGTTTTCAAATCAGTCAGTGGCTTGTTTAATTTGGTTTCCACATAAGTTTTTTTTAATGAAAACCGCAAGGCTAAGAGATCATACATAGAGAAAATAAAGTAAAGATAGACAAAAAGAAAGACGATTCAATTTGCATTCCTTGATGCCAAGAAAGACAGACGTTAGAATTCACAAACAAAAGTAGAGTGATGGCAAGTGCAGACAAACCACATTGTATAGCAACATATGAAGCGTCACCTCTAGATGTCTACTTGATTAATGCATCCAGGCTTGGCAAAGGGACGATGGCGTCACCTTAAAAATGGACAAAAGCGTGGTGGAACAAACAGGTGGAGGACTACAAGCAAATAAAGGTGAGGCTAATGGAGCATGTTAATGTGTGCATTTATTAAGCTTGCCATCTCCTTCCCTGGCTCAATCTGCCACTTTGCACGGCTCTTCGGGTCCCTGGGGAGTGAGTCATCACTCACTTTAAATAATGCACCTCATCCAAGGGGTCCGGGAAGCAGCCGTATACAACCCGTCATGGTGATGACTAGTGGAATTGAGGGAAGAAAAAAAAAACAGAATGAGAGCTGGCGCTTCTTTTAGCAGGAGCTGCCAGGTTCTCGTGCTGTGTTACAGGCTACTTAAAGCCCTGGTAATCTACTCTTTATCTACACTTTGCATTTAATGTGTGATCAGGCTTGGCGTTGTTGGCTGAAGGATCGAGAGTACTCTCTCTCTCTCGCTCTCTGTGTTTCTCTTTCTCTCTCTCGAGTTCTCAAGAGACAGGGCTACTATGGTTGACATAACAGGAAGAATGACTGAGCTGGGAGTTCTTCTCATTTGCATAGTGAAGAGGACAACGATACTATCTGATGCTGTGGTGTCATAATAGCCATAGTGGTCAGAAGAAACAACTTCATCAGTCCCCCCAGCACAGCTCTTCAGACAGTCAAAGGTGGTGTGGAGTGCAGTCAGCACCAAGAGAATGGATTTACCATGAAGGTGTTCGAAGAGACAGAAGCACTCTTCAGTTCAGATAAGCAAATATCATGGCTGAAGAAGATTAAATAACATGTCTTTACAGAGGAAAACAGAAAACTTTCCAAACACGTATGAAACGTGTGACAAAACAGTTCCACTGGCATTTATGAAGCCACTCACATAGACCACTAAGCTTCTGTTCATACCTGGCATTAAAATGCATCTCAGGTGATTGGGTCATGACCGGACAGCTAAAAATACAGGTATGAATGCATCCAAAAACAAATTAGGACCACTTTTGTCATCTTCATAAGTGAAAATTACATATACATTCTTGCACCATTGTTATCATTAAAACCGTGAGTTAACCGCTCATCAGCACATTGGTAAGAATGGATACCCGTGGATGTTGCAACTACGGTTGTTGCAACTAGGGTTATATAAGAATACCAAATATCCTCGAGGAGATCAATAAAGTTTAAATCTGATTTGTTTCTTTTTTATTATTATTAATCCATGTCTCTGAAACTTTGAGAAATTGGAATCTGAAACATTCCCTCCTTGGCAGAGGATACTACTACTACTACTACTTTCGGCTGCTCCTGTTAGGGGTCTGTGATAACGTGTTCTTTATGAAAAGATGGAGTTTCCCCGGATTCGGGTTTACCGATTTTATTCAGTCTCACGGAACAGCGTACAGATTCACATGTTGTCCACCACACCCCTCCCCCCTTAAGAGTAAACTACTCGGGTGAGCTTTAACCTCAAGCTACCTTTTTTTGTTTTACATATCATGCTTGAACATAGCACAAGAATGAACTAGGAAGGTGTGTAGACTACCAGCCTTTCAGTGATTCCCAGAGCACATTCTTGCTCTTGCTTGAGGGATCTCACTACTAACTCACAAAGTCTTTCAGGTCAGCAGGAGCCTGTCTTGTGCGCTCAGAGCGGCGTAGTACTGGTGGTGGGTCTGCTCTCACATCTGGCGGGTCTGGAGGGGGAACCTCAGCTATCTCAGCAGGCTCAGAGACTTCCCCTTCCACTGAAGCAGGGACCGTCGAGTCTGCAGGCAAGGCCTCCGCTGCTTGCTCCGGCTTCTGAAGAGTGGTAGGCTTCTCTGTCACCTTCGGCATGGACGTCGCGGTCATTGTTGCATGCCGTCTCCAGATTTGGTCGACATGACATCTCATGACGCGTCCATCTCCTGTCTGTACCATGTAGGATACAGGTCCTGTGTTCTGCTCGACGACCGCTGGTACCCACTTGGGCCCGTAGCTGTAGTTACGGATGTACACATCATCACCAGGGAAAAAACTTCTCCACTTACTGTGTGTGTCATGTTGTTCCTTTTGTTTAAGTTGTTTCTTGCCTATCTTTGACTTCACATCAGGCAGTAGAAGATCCAGTGTTGAACGTAGTCTCCTGGACATCAGCATTTCCGCTGGTGACAAGCCAGTAGTGGTTTGCGGTGTGATTCTGTAATTGAATAGAAATCTGGCTATTTTTGTTTCTAAAGTGTCTCCTTTTATTTTCTTTATACCTTGTTTGAATTTCTGTACGGCTCTTTCGGCCAGGCCGTTTGATGCCGGGTGGAAGGGCGCAGATGTCATGTGCTGTATGCCATTCCGTTTCAGGAACGTCTCAAACTCTTGGCTTGTGAAGCAAGTTCCGTTGTCAGATACAATTGTCTGGGGCAGCCCGTGCGTGCTAAAGCACTGTCTGAGCTTTTCGATAGTTGCTTGGCTTGTTGCGGTATTCGTTGGATACACGTCAATCCATTTGGAGTGTGCGTCTACAATGATAAGAAACATCTTACCTAGATGAGGTAATCACTGTGAAGTCTGTTCCAGGGTGTCTCAGGCCACTCCCAGGGGTGGAGAGGCGCTGCGGCTGGAGACTTTCTGTTTTTCTGACATGTGTGGCAGGACTGTACTTCCCTTTCAATGTTGGAGTCCATCCCTGGCCACCATATGTACGAACGTGCTAAGCCCTTCATTCTAGATATACTTGGGTGTGTGTGGTGTAGTTGTTTCAAGATGGCTTCCCTTCCCCTCTTCGGAACAACCACTCTCGCCTCCCAGAGCACACATCCATCTTTCACACTCAGTTCCAGTCTTCTCTGACTGTAGGGTTTGTATGCTGTTTCCACCTCTTTTGGCCATCCTTTCAGACACCAAAGGAGCACTTGAGAGAGTGTCTCATCTTTCGCTGTCCACTGCTTTACCTGTGCTGTTGTGAGAGGTGGATCTTCCATCACATCCAGCATCAGGACTTGTTCTGTGTCGTCTTCCTCCTCTGTTTGAGGCAGTGGCAACCTGCTCAGTGCATCTGCATTTGCGTGTTCCTTGCCGGGTTTGTATATGATTTTGTACTCGTAAGCTCTCAGCAGTGTTGCCCACCTTTGCACTCTTGGTGACCCCATCTGTGGCACTGGCTTCTTCTCATGAAAAGGTGATATTAGCGGTTTGTGGTCAGTGCTGATCGTGAATGTACATCCATAGATGTATTTATGGAACCGCTTGATTCCGAACATGACGGCTAACCCCGCCTACATTGTGTGATCGATGTGGACGCGCGCGTTGCTCTGCTCTGTGTGATTTCTCAGTGGGGAGCGCACCTTCTCTGTTTCTGTTTCTACAAGCCTTGGCAATATGGCTAACTTTTCCACAAGAGTGACACTTTGCTTCTTTAAACTTGCACTCCGCTGCACTGTGTTGCTTTCCATGACATCTATAGCATTCCTTCTCTCTCGTTTTCCAATCTCCTCCCTTTCTCTCTTTCCCCTCCGTTTTCATACTGTGACATGCTAACAGTGGCTTTGCTTGCAGGTATTGTGCATTTTTACTAGCGGCCTCTGCAGCTACGGCAATCTTGAATGCCCTCTCAAACGTGAGGTCTGTTTCAGATAGTAAGCGTCTTTGAATCCGATCATCATTAATACCGAACACTAGACGGTCTCTTAACATCTGTTCCAGTGTAGTTCCAAAGTTACAATCATGAGCTAATCGTCTCAGCTCTGCTGACGGAAACGGGAATCAAATTTATATCTCTGTACGATCTCACTCGGTTTAGGGTTGAAGTGCTCTCTCATTAGAGTTGTTATTTCATTGTACGTTTTCGAGCTAGGCTTTGCTGGACTCACCAGGTTTCTTATGAGCTTGTATGTGGCTGGTCCCACCACGCTGATGAGGATAGCGCTCTGCTTCTCTCCGCCATCAATTTCATTTGCTTCAAAAAACTGATCGAGAATCGTGCAGTACTCTTCCCATGCCTGCTCCTTTGCATCAAATGCCGACAGGGTGCCTATCATTGCATTCATCTTTACATTTCTGCTCGTTAATCCTCCGGTCCAATTTAGCCCTGGCTAGTTCTCCGTACTTAGCACGTCTTCCTACCGTCCACCACCTGAACTCATCCAGTCGCATCCGTATTCAATCAGACGCTTCCCCCATCCATCCAGTATCCTCGTCGCCAATATGTGATAACGTGTTCTTTATGAAAAGATGGAGTTTCACCGGATTCGGGTTTACCAATTTTATTCAGTCTCACGGAACAGCGTACAGATTCACATGTTGTTATTTCAGTTATCACTACTTACTCTGTATGTCTCAACTCATCAACTTGATAACCCTAGGAGTCAACTGTACCTCCTTAGGGTGTGGGGTGGTACTGCAGGTAAGTATAATATGAACAGGTAGTCAGTATACCACAGGGTCGCTACAGCGGATCATCCGTTTCCATTTCTTCCTGTCCTCTGCATCTTCCTCTGTCACACCAGCCACCTGTATGTCCTCTCACCACATCCATAAACCTCCTCTTTGGCCTTCCTCTTTTCCTCTTCCCTGGCAGTGTCATCCTTCTCCCAGTATATCCAGCTTCTCTCCTCCACACATGTCCAAACCATCTTTATCTTGTCTCTCTTGCTTTGTCTCTAAATCGTCCAACCTGAGCTGTCCCTCTAATATACTCATTCCTAATCCTGTCCTCCTTCATCACTCCCAATGAAAATCTTAGCATCTTCAACTCTGCCATCTCCAGCTCTGCCTCCTGTCTTTTTGTCAGTGCCACTGTCTCCAGACCATATAACATAGCTGGTCTCATAACCATCTTGTAAACCTTCCCTTTAACTCTTGCTGGTACCCTTCTGTCACAAATCACTCCTGACATCTCTTCTCCACCCACTCAATCCTGCCTGCACTCTCTTCTTCACCTCTCTCCTGCACTCCCCGTTATTTTGTACAGTTGACTCCAAGTATTTAAACACGTATGCCTTCAGCACCTCTACTCCTTGCACCCTCACCATTCCATTGTCCTCCCTCTCATTCACGCATGTATTCCATCTTGCTCCTACTGACTGTCATTCCTCTTCTCTCCAGTGCATTTCTCTAGGCTCACCTCCACCAGCAACCTACTCTCACTACAGATCACAATGTCATGCACAAACATCATAGTTCACTGTGACTCCTGCCTGATCTTGTCCGTCAACCTGTCCATTACCATTGTAAACAAGAAAGGGCTCAGAGCTGATCCTTGATGTAGTCCCACTTCCACCTTGAACTCATCTGTCTTTCCAACCACACACCTCACCACTGTCACACTTCCCTCATACATATCCTGCACCACTCCTACATACTTCTCCGCAACTCCCAACTCCCTCATACAATATCACACCTCCTCTCTCAGCACCCTGGCATATGCTTTCTCTAAATCCACAAAGACACCATGTAACTCCTTCTGGCCTTGTCTATACTTCTCAATCAACATTCTCAAAGCAAACATCACATCTGTAGTGCTCTTCTGTGGCATGAAACCATACTGCTGCTCGCTAATCATCACCTCTTCGCTTAACCTAGCTTCTATTACTCTTTCCTATTTCATCATTTTGTGGCTGATCAACTTTATACCTCTGTAGTTGCTACAGTTCTGCACATCACCCTTATTCTTGAAAATCGGTATCAGTATACTTCTTCTCCACTCCTCAGGCATCCTCTCACTTTCCAAGATTGTGTTAAACAATATAGTTAAAAACTTCACTGCCATCTCTCCTAAACATCTCCATGCCTCCAGGTATGTCATCTGGACCAATTGCCTTTCCACTCTTCATCCTCTTCATTGTTTCCCTCATTTCCTCCTTGCTAATCCACCGTACTTCCTGATTCACTATCCCCACATCATCCAACCTTCTTTCTCTCTCATATGCTTCATTCATCAGCCCCTCAAAGTATGCCTTCCGCCTTCTCAACACACTCTCACCTGTCAGCACATTTCCATCTCTAAACTTGATCGCCCTTACCTGCTGCACATCTTTCCCAGCTAGGTTCCTCTTTCTAGTCAATCGGTACAAGTCCTTTTCTCCTTCCTTAGCATCTAACTTCTCATCCAACTCAACATACACATTTTCCTTTGCCTTTGCCACCTCTCTTTTCGCTTAATGCTGCATCTCCTTGTACTCTTGTCTACTTTCTTCATCTCTCTGACTATCCCACTTCTTCTTTGCCAACGTCTCTCTCTGTATACTTTGCTGTACTTCCTCATTCCACCACCAAGTCTCCTTGTCTTCCTTCCTCTGTCCTGATGACACACCAAGTACCTTCCTAGCTTTCTCCTTCACTATTTCTGCAGTGCTTGCCCAGCCATCCGGCAACTCTTCACTACTACCCAGTGCCTGTTTTAACTCCTCCCTGAACTCCACACAACAGTCTTCCTTCTTCAACTTCCACCATTTGATCCTTGGCTCTGCCTTCATTCTCTTCCTCTTCTTGGTCTCCATAGTCATCCTACAGACCACCATCCAATGTTGCCTAGCTACGTTCTCCCCTATCACCACCTTGCAGTCTCCAATCCCTTTCAGATTGTGCCGTTTATTTAAGATATAGTCAACTTGTGTGCACTTTGATCCACTCTTGTACATCACCCTGTGTTCCTCCATCTTCTTGAAATATGTATTCACCACAGCTGTTTCCATCCTTTTTGCAAAATCCACCACCATCTGTCCTTCCACTTTTCTCTTCTTGACACCATATCTGCCCATCACCTCCTCATCACCTCTGTTTCCTTCACCAACATGCCCATTGAAGTCCACTCCAATCACCGCTCTCTCCCCCTTGGGTACACTCTCCGCCACTTCATCAAACTCGCTACAAAATTATGCTTTCTCTTCCATCTCACACCCAACTTGCAGGGCATATGTGCTGATTACATTCATCAATGCACCTTCGATTTCCAGCTTCATACTCATCACTCTGTCCGGCACTCTCTTCACCTCCAGCACACTCTTGACATACTCTTCCTTCAGTATTACCCCTACCCCATTTCTCCTCCCATTCGCACCATGGTAGAAGAGCTTGAACCCACCTCCGATGCTCCTGGCCTTACTCCCCTTCCTTCTGGTCTCTTGCAAAAACAATATACCTACCTTTATTCTTTCCATCATATCAGATAGCTCTCTCTGTCATATATGTATTGTTAATTAGATTAACAATGAGACGACACAATAACTCAGGCGGATAGCACGTTGATTCAGCTTGACCATCTTTTTACTTAATGCATTCTTCTATGGTGTTACATGTCATTCAACAGGTATGTTACAGCAGCAGCGCCATCACAGGTTAAACCTATTTACTACACATCACATCTCCCTCTTTCAAGCAGAACACCTAAATATGTAACCAAAGCAAATAAACCTCAATCATGTAATAATAAAATCAAGTAACAATCTAAGCATTGTTAAAACATTTATGTGCTTCATCTTAGACATGTTTATGCTTAACTTAAAGCCATTAACTTTCTGTTCTCTTTTTTTTTTCTTTCACTTGGCCTATTTTACTAATCAACAAAAGATCTATGCAATGTTACTTTCAACTCAGTACAAACATTAAACACGTATGTGATCTGTAATGTAACAACATGAATTCACCGTTACATTCACTCTACTTTTTCTTTTTTTACTGTGAATAACGTTTTGGAGGTTTAATCACTCTCCCAGAGCATGAGGTCTTTACTGGACCTGTTGTAGTTGTGGTCACCTCCGGTGTTACAGTCTCTCTTATAGGAGAAGTGACAGGTGCTGACATCACTGTGATATCTGCTGGTTCACTAGCAGATGCCATGAAGTCCTCCTGTTCCTGACCTGTTCTGGCCAGTTCTGGAAGTCTGTCCTCTCTGCTCTTTAGCAGCTGTCGCCTGTTTCTGCAAAAGGTGCTGCCTTCGGGTGTTTGAATCACAAAAGACCTTGGCTGAACATGGCGATGTTTAACAACAGCTGGCTGTCATGTATTGCCCACTCTGAATCTCACGGGCTCACCCTCCTGTAGTGCAGGCAGGTCTCTCGTGCCTGGATCAAAGTAGTGTTTCTGTTTCAACTGTCTTTTCCTCATTTGTCCATGCACTTCCTTGTACAGCTGAGGCTTCAACAGCTGCGTAGTTGCAGGTAGTTTTTTCTTCAGTCGCCGACCCATTAACAGTTGGGCAGGACACAGTGTCACTCCATCCAAAGGTGCATTTCTGTACTCAAGGAGAGTAAGATATGGGTTTCCTTGGCTCTCTCGTGCTTTCTTGAGCAGGTTTTTTATGGTCTGGATCACTTGTTCACTTTGAGTGTTGGATTGTGGGAATCCTGGGCTTGATGTAGTGTGTTTAAACTCCCACTCTGCTGTGAACTTTTTAAACTCCTCACTCGCAAACTGCAGTCCATTGTCCAACATAACCTTATCTGGGATTCCATATCTTGCAAACATGGATTTCAGAGCTACAATTGCATGTTTGCTTGTTGTCTGGGGCAGCTTGGCAATTTCTAGATACTTCGAGTAGTAATCTACACAGAGTAGATAATCACCTTGGTCAAAATGGAAAAGATCCACACCCAGTTTTGCCCATGATCGATCTGGAATGTCATGGCACAGCAGTGGTTCTTTCACATTGCTCTTTTTTGAAAGTGTTACAGATGCTACACTTCATCACAATGTCCTCAATTTGTTTGGACATCCCAGACCAAAATAATACATCTCTTGCCCTCTCCTTGCATTTGAAAATCCTTAGATGGGCTTCATGGATTTTTGAAGCATTTCTGCTCTCTGTCTTTCAGGGACAATGAGTCTGGAGTTTTTGAAAAAAAGTCCTTCTGGGCAGCTGCGTTCTTCCCTGAATGTCCAGTATTTCTTTATTTCAGCCGGAACTTGGCTAACTTGCTCTGGCCAACCCAACTGAACCGCTTTCATCATGAGCTGCAGTTCACCATCCTCTGCTGTTGCAGTTTTGAACTGACTCAGTTTTTCTTCTGAGATTGGAAGGTGTGCTGATAGAAGATTAACTTCTATTTCCTCTTCAAGTAGTTGTTAAGACTGTTCTTGCAGGTAAGCTCTGCTGAGTGTATCCGCAATGCGCAACTCTTTTCCTGGTTTGTAGGTTACACACAAGTCAAAAGGCTGCAGTGCCAACAGTAGTCTGGGAGGAGCTTTGTGTAGTCCTTTTATGGTGGTTTATGGTCAGACTCCACCTGTACCTTTTTCTCCATACAGATACTGTTTGAATTTTTCACACCCATACACTATGGCTAACAGTTCTTTTTCTATCTGTGCATATCTCTTCTGTGTGTTGGTAAGAGACCTCGAACCATAAGCAACAGGTTGTCCATCCTGCATTATCACAGCTCCCAATCCTTCAGAGCTCGCATCCACTGATAATGTAACATCCTTGTTCACATCATGATACTTGAGAACTGGGGCATTGCTTGCCAGTTTCTTTAGCTGCTCAAAGCCGTGTTGCTGCTGTGCATCCCAATTCCACTCAACACCCCCCTCCAAGAGCTTTCTGAGCGGAGCGCTTACATCAGACAGGTTCGGGATTAACTTTGAGAGGTACTGCAACATACCTAGGAACCTCAGCAGTGCAGCTTTGTCCTGTGGCTGTAGCATATCCACTACTGTTCTGACTTTTTCTTGGTCTGGCTTCAGGCCCTCAGCACTCAGAATGTTACCAATATATTGTATCTCTGTCATTCCAATCTTACACTTGTCTTTGTTGAGCTTGAGATTTATGCTCCTTATTCTGTCCAGAAGCTGTCTCAGCCTTTTTTCATGTTGTTCCTTGTCAGCACCCCACACTAGAATGTCGTCAATGACATTTACAACAACTTCTAGGTCCTCCAGTCTCTGCGCTATGCATTTTTGGAAAACCTCCGGAACTGATGAGACACCAAAAGGAAGCCTTTTGAATCGGTACTGACCGAATGGTGTGTTGAAGGTACACAACTTAGAACTATCCTCGTCTAGTTGTATTTGCCAGAATTCATGGTTTGCGTCTAATACAGAAAATACTTTTGCATCTGGCATCTCAGCCACAACTTCCTCTACTGTCCTCAGGGGATAGTGTTCCCTCTTTATGGCTTTGTTGAGGTCTTGGGGGTCTATGCAGAGCTTTAGTTTTTTATTTGGCTTGTTGACAGTAACCATGCTGTTAACCCAGTCAGTGGGTTCTGTTTGTTTTTCAGCCACACCAAGGTTCTCCATTCTATCTAGTTCACTTTTGATTTTGTCCTTTAGTGCTAAAGGGACTTTTCTGGGCGGGTGGATAACTGGAGTTACTGCCGGATCTATCTGAATGTGATGCTGTCCAGGCACACACCCCAACCCTGTGAACACATCATTGTAATCCTTTAGGATGTCTGTTTCCACTTCCTTGTCCACCTTGTAGAGCCTTTTTATCAGTCCCATCTGAGCGCAGGAATCACCACCTATGATAGCTGGGAAGTTGGGTTTTATGATCTGGAACTCCAACTCATGCACTTCAGTTTTGGACTCACATTTTAGCTTTGCCTTGCCTAATGGCACCACCTTGTGGCGGGAATGTGCAACCAACTTGATGCTGGACTCAGTTAGTTGTGCATCCTTTTCAGCCACTTGTCGATAGGCTGTGAGAGGCAAAACAATGCCATCTGCACCGGTATCTACAGGCGTAACTTATGGGGGGGTCAGTTGGGACATGTCCCCCTCAATATTTAGAAGAGGTGAATTTGTCCCACCCAAAAAATATATCATGAATGATAATGTTAACTCCCTCGCCAAAAAAGGTAAAATAACAACACAGACAGTTGAACTACTTAAAATGTCATTCATACTTGTTTTCCAACGATTTCATACACCCCTATGCTTGGACCATACCATTTTAACCTTGCCACTGGGATTGCCGACCTCGTTGCTGTCTTGCAGTTGCTCCTGACAACCAGGAGACCGGAGCATGAATGATCGTGTAAGCAAGTGTAAGTAACGTAGCTAGCCAGCTTGCTTGTGTAGCCCAGTACACCACCCTTTCTTACCTTTGAGGTTTCTGAGTTAGATTTTCTTACGTATTTCTGGATGAATTATAGCCTTATCTAGTTTATAACTTGTGTTTGGGGTTATCAGTTCAGAGCCCCTCACGAACTAGCTAGCTAGCTAGCTAGCGCTTGCTAACAGCAGCCCCTAGACGTTTATTTTAGCTTAAATGAACTTGAACTGATAATTTCGGGCACATGAGATAACATAATAGGTACATCTACAAACCAATTTGTGCCAAGGGTATTGTATTAGTTCAAATGCATCTACTATTTTCATTCACAGAGTCAACATGAGCAAGAGGAAAGTAACAGAAGATATCCGGTGCTTTTTTGGTGCAAAAAAGAGAGTAAGATGAGAGAATTGCCTAGAAAGTTGTTTTTCTTTTACATAAACAAGACATTTCCACAATAAATTGATGTAGCAAAAGAGCAAATTGGTGCATACAAATTCACCAGAATGCAGGAAATTAAATGTGTGATGCTCAAAATTTCCAGGGGGAGGACCCCCTGACCCCCCGCTAAATGTGTCCCCCCCAATGTTCAAGTGAAACTTACGCCACTGCCGGTATCCAACCTGAATGTGAGCTTTTGGCCATTTACTTTGAGCACTTCAATCCGTTTTTTCTGTTTTGTTTCTATGTTAGTTTCTTGTCTTTTCTCTTTTCTCATTTTTCGTCTTCTTTCCACTTTTCTTTGACTCGAGCTCCAAGAAACATTTCACTCTCTTGTTCTTAAATTTCATTTACATGTCTCTCCATTTTTCGATAGCCTTCTGTCGGTTTCTTTGCTTTGCACATACCACCAGTGTTTTTTTCGTTTGCACAATGCATGTTTGACCATAGGCAGGACATTTGCGAGCCTCATGTTTGTATCCACATTTACTGCAGTCATATTTATTATCACCGATACTGCTCTCTTTGGATTTTTTTTCTAGCTTCGTTTTACTTAGCTTGCTAACTGCCACTTCAGTTTCTTCATGCAAAGATCTCAGGTGGCTTGTGTAGCTTCGTTAGCTCTGCAGATATCGACAGCTTTTGCCAATGACAAGTCGGGCTCTCTGAGCAGTCTAGCTCTCACCTGATCATTTGTTACTCCACACACGATGCGGTCCCTTTTCAGCGAGTCTGTGAGCTGCCCAAACTCGCAGTCCTTTGCTTTATTTTTCAAGTCAGTCACGTATGCATCGATTGACTCACCCTTTCCTCGGACCCTTGTGAAAAACAAGTGCCTCAGGTATGTTATGTTCCTCCTTGGTTCACAGTACTGCCAAAACTTCTCTTCTATTGCGTCTAAGCCGCAGTCTGCATCATCATCAAAGTCCATGGTATTAAATACCTTGATCGTTTCCTCTCCAGCCACATGGAGAAAAGTAGCGCCCCTCACCTTTTCTGACTTTTCGGAGATGCCGCTAGCAATGAGGTACAGCTCAAACCTCTGAATCCTCGAACGCCAACTTTCCGCCACGTTCCCTTCCAGGCAAAAGCTGTTCGGTGACTTTAGTTGCTCCATACTTTACTTCTGACACCACGCCATATATGTATTGTTAATTAGATTAACAATGAGGCGACACTCAGACGGATAGCACAGTGATTAAGCTTGACCGTCTTTTACTGAATGCCTTCTTCTATGGCGTTACATGTCATTCAACAGGTATGTTACAGCAGCAGCGCCACCACAACATTTACAACACATCACACTCTGCTTTTACCAGTCATAGTTCCAACATTCAAGGTTCCGATTCTCCCTTCAACACTCCTACCCTTCCTCCTCTCCCGCTGCCTCTGGACATGCCTTCCCCCTCTCCTTCTCCTTTGCCCAAGTTTCCACTGGCACCATAATGGCCAACAGTACCAGTAGCGGTCGTTGGTAACCCGAGCCTCGACCGATCCGGTATGGAAATCTGACTTATGATCCGCATATTTGATTTGGCAAAGATTTTACACCGGATGCCCTTCCTGATGCAAACCCTCCCCATTTATCCGGGCTTGGGATCGGCACTAAGAATGCACTGGCTTATGCATCCTCGGTGGCTGGGTTAGCATAGGGAGGATAAAGGATAGAGGATAAAGGATAAAGAGGCTAAATAAATAGTGAAATGTTGATTTATTATTATTATTACAGTGGTATATCACTTCAGTTAAAATCTTGTGTTTAATTGGACTTCTGCTGCTCTGGTGCAGTCAGTCTACAGAAGTTTTGGCCCTATCAGTCTTGAGTTGAATTCGCGACCTTAAAGTCTAGGACTTGACTAGGACTTGCACCCCTAAAGACTCGATCTGGATTTGGTCTTTTCTTGGGTGGCCTCGACTTCAAGGCTAGGAGCAACAGCAAGACCAGATGTGTAATTTCTCTCTGTTGTGAAGTCATTTCAAAAGAAACTGTGAGATTTGAAACAGGTGTATATACACAGAAATTTTTAAAGGAAAATTGTGGAAATGATTTGAGAAGACTTGATCGGGAAAGCAAAATCTAATCATAAGTGGTCACTGGAGACACATGTTGATGCCAGATTTCATGACTGAAATCTGTCTCAGACCCAATCTGGCATGCAGGAAGCCAGGTTTAAAAAGTTTTTTTTTCCACCAAAGAACAAAAATGTTATTTATTTCAACGTGTGCAGTATACATGTGGGATTCATAAACTAGGCAATAAGCAAGAATAAGTGGGAAGAGTAGATGAAGGATAGTAAAAAATCAAAATATTTCAATTGGGCCATAGGTAATAATTCAGAATGTTATTTGCAAACATTCATTTATCATTTAATAGCACATTTATTAACAAACTAAAATTCTGTTTTTTTTTTCAAAAATTATAGTTGTTACTTTACTGCACAATCGCTAACATTATTTAGTAGCCATTTTGACAAGTCTAAACCCCTCAGTCAGCTTTTAATTGACGTTCATACAAACGCCATTACTATCAGTATACAACACGTTATCTGTTTTACAAAACAGATAACCTGTTGTACAAAACAAATAACCTACAAAACTTTCTGAATAGCCACAACATCCTTTGGAACATGCAGGCTCCAATCTATGAATAGGCAACATCAAATGTAAATTATTTAGAATTTCAGCTTTTGTGAGTTTCTCCAAAAATTTAGATTTCTATATCTAATATACTGTTATAAAGCCACCTGGTTGCTTGGACAACTATGGGTGTCACTGACATGCATCATGTCTTGGAGAAGGTGAAAAAGCATGAAATATTGAAGATACATATGGACAGTTGCCTGAAACAATTCAGCTTTTGGGAGAGTCAACATTGCCACACAGTTGGACGAAAGCTACAGGATAGATGTGTGTCATCACAACGATGAGGTGAGCAAGAACCGCCACATTCTAGCCCATCTTATCGACTGTGTGAAGTTTTGTGGAGTGTTTGAGTTGAAGACTGAATCAGATTATTGTGAGAGTGAAGACCTTACTCAATTTTAATTGATTAATGGTAGCACACTCTCTCTTTCTTCACATTCAAATGTATTTGTGAGGGCAAACTGATCGATGACAATTTATCTGTTGATGACTACAGTGGATCGTAAAGTTATTGTAGAGCCAAAATAATTTTATTCAAGACATTTACAATGAATGCCTGGATGTAGCTCTCCACAAATAATGTACAATACATGTAGCCTAAGGAAAAGTCCTTGTCTGATCTTGTCATCTTGTGGTTACTGTTGGTATTGCTACGTGAGGTAACCAGAAGAAAAAAAAATTACAATGCAATGTGTCAAGTTAGCTAGTTGACTTAGGTTAATTTACCTATTGAATGGGTCACCTTGGCCATCATTGCAACAAGTGCCCCCCCCCTAAAATATTTAGCAGGAGCCGCCACTGTCTTTATGCATCACAAAAGTCACCAAAATTGCCACCCTTGTTGATATTCTGGCAGTAGCAGAAGATGCGGCAGGTGTTAGACAAGCTACTGCATCCCTACGTCACTGTGCCAATGTCCAGTGCCACAGCTGGGCAGAGTTTCTCGTGTCTGCGTCATTTTAAGAAGTGTCATTTGAAGTATTAAATTGATTTTGCTTGGAAAGTGATAGGTGCACTCAGTACTTAGGAAAATGATAGGGGACTAAACCTTGCCCTTTCTTCTTAGTGCCGTTTTAAGCAGGATTTGTTTACAGACATGCAGCCAATCATGGGCTAATTATTAGATGTGCTCTGCTTGCAGAATACTGAAGTATGAAGCCTGCTGGTCATGTTTCCTTATTACAAAATGTCATTTTAATGTTAAATGTTGAAATGTTAAATTGAATGTTCTAATGACCATCACTCACAATAGTGACCAAACTTTTATACATTTCAGGTTGTACATTTATTTTCTAAGAGTTAATAAGTACAATTTTTATGTATAATACATCAACTTGTGCTGAAGAGATTTGCATAGTGTCACATGTCTAGGGAACATGTCTGTGTGGAGTTTCCATGTTCTCCCCATGTCTGCATGGGTTTCCTCCCACAGTCCAAAGACATGTAGGTCAGGTGAATTGGCCATACTAAATTGTCCTTAGGGTGTGTGTGTGTGTGGGGGGGGGGGGCCGTGATGGCCTGATGGCCTGTCCAGGGTGTCTCCTGGCCTGCCGCCCAATGAGTGCTGGGATAGGCTGCAGCATCCCTGTGACCCTGAGAGCAGGATAAGCGTTTTGGATAATGCATGGATGGACATGTCCAGGGGACTAAACTTGGGTCTGCTGTGGCGCTATTTGTATGTTAGTAGGCATATTGGATGTAAAGACTGTTTTAATAAGGCATGGATTTTGACTCTCATTCGAACCTTAATAAAAAAAACATGTTTATGGTTGTGTTGTTTGTTTTTTTTTTCTTGTTTTCTGTGGGATGTTGTGGTGTTTAGCAATGGGTCAATTGTCACTTTTTTGTGGTGTGTCTTTGTAAAGGGAATGTGTACTTTTTACTCTTTGTGAATGCTCTGATGATGCGGTGTATTTTTCTTTTTTTGCAAATCCCAATAAAATTAAATAAAAACACATATTAATAGGTTGGTTGGTCGATTGGTTACAGTGTAACAATTCTCAGAGTGGAAAACATGAGGGTCTGTGTTAACAGGAGCCAGGACGCTCCTTTTGAGTCAAACCTTTTTAGCCGTTTTTTTTTGTGGACCACTGTGCTAAAGAAAAAAAAAAAAAGCTGCTACCATTTTGATCTGAAAGTGCCTTGATGAAAAGAGGGAATGTATTTTTTTTTTTTTTACCATATTTTAGTTGTACAAAAATGCTAGGCTAGGCTGAGAATGAAAAGAAGTTGATGTGAAAAAGTTCACTAGCCTATTACATCATCCAAAGCTGGCTGCACCACCACCCCCACCCACCCACCCACACACACACACACACACACACACACACACTTCAAAGCTCATTCCAATGTTCTGAAGATTTATGCTGCCTTGATGAAAAATGCTACTGTAGCGCAAATCAATAGCAGTCTCACTCTAACCCTAATCTCACCTAACCACGCGCAGAACTGCTAACTAGGGGCATCCGGGTAGCGTAGTGGTCTATTCTGTTGCCTACCAACACGAGGATCCCGGTTCGAATTCGTTACCTCCGGCTTGGTCGGGCGTCCCTACAGACACAAATGGCCGTGTCTGCGGAGGGAAGCCAGATGTGGGTATGTGTCCTGGTCGCTGCACTAGCACCTCCTCTGGTCGGTCGGGGCGCCTGTTCGGGGGAGGGGTAGCGGGAACTGGAGGGGAAAGCGTGATCCTCCCATGCGCTACGTCCCCCTGGCAAAACGCCTCACTGTCAGGTGAAAAGAAGTGGCTGGTGACTCCACATGTATCGGAGGAGGCATGTGGTATTCTGCAGCCCTCCCCGGATCAGCAGATGGGGTGGGGCAGCAACCGGGACGGCTCGGAAGGATGGGGTAATTGGAAAGGTACAATTGGGGAGAAATGGGGGGAAATAAAAAAAAGCTCTTAAGTAGCACATCTCGATAGGTAGCACATCTCAACAGAACACCGGTGCTGCTGATGATAATCCATTAATACAGGATATATGTGACATGCATCTACAGGTGCTGTTTAACACCAGCTTGTGCAGAATTACACATTTACAAGATGGAGGCGGTGAATAACAGATGGTGGGATAATTTGGCGCAACATCATTAGACCCACTTAAACCTCTACCTGTTTGTTTAAAGTCATTGTGTACTGTATACGCTAAAAATAGCAAGTTCAACGCCACTAATACTGCCACGAGCGCTTTAAACCACCTCTCATCCAGGGGAAGAAAATCTTGACAAATGAGCATTTCTTGGATCTTTCATCTGTGAAGACTGATATGTGCTTATAGAGCTTCGCTCAAGTTGTCGCTCCACACGGCCTTGATCTCGCCTGTGTCCTGTATGCTGAAACCTCCTCCACTGATGCCGCCGTCCACTGTTAAGCGCTGTTTCATGCAGGCCCTATTCTAATGAGCGCGGTCCAAATTAGAAGAAAATCGCACCCTTGATGACTTTTCCACCTGTGCTGAAATAAACTGAATGCCCTAGCTGTGTGGTTACAAGATGAACTCACTGGACCTGAACTTAAGTGTAGTGGCAGCCCCGGGGAATCGCACTCCTACAAGCCAGTGTTCTCTTTGCCAGGCTTGTCCACCGCCCTTCACATGGTCTTTTTCTCTTTCTTGTTAATTGCTTGTTTCTCATGCAGAGGCAGGATTTCAAGGAGACAAGTTAAGTACAGATAATGGCTCCAAGATAATAAACAGAAAATGATGAATATGCAATGTCACGGAGGGATCAGTGCCCACAATTTGTCTGTTCGTTTGTAGCCAGTAGCACACTGGCAGCTGATTTACTGTGTGTCCTTTCTGTTGACTGTCAGAGCTATTTCTCCTTGCTTTTACAGGTTTTTTAATATAGTTTGATTTGATTAAGAACATAATAGACAATAACTTAAGATCATCTAGTTACAAATAATCGTACAATAATCCGAGTAATGTGCAAAGCAAGCCGTAACCGATATCTCACCTCTAAAGAAATGAAGAAAGGTGTCAATGTTGAACAGTAATTTGTTTTATCATGTGCACACTTATAATGATAAAAAGAAGAACGTCATACAGACTCTCTTTTAAGGCACTGTTTAATACATGTCCTCCATAAGGCAGATGTTTGAGGCTGTATCTTTACAATGCAGGGGACATTTCCTCTATCCCACCCTTTACACTGTATCACTATCACTCTGTTCCTCACGGTATCTACACCTCTCTGTCCTGTGTGTGTGTGTGTGTGTGTGTGTGTGTGTGTGTGTGTGTGTGTGTGTGTGTGTGTGTGTGTGTGTGTGTGTGTGTGTGTGTGTGTGTGTGTGTTTAGTGTGCAAACAGAGGAAGACGGAGAAATCCTACTGGGCCCAGAGGTAACGTATGGTCCTCCAGGTCTGGACCTGACCAGTCCAGTGGCCATCACCATAGCTCACTGTGCAGAGGTGGATGCTGAGAACTGGAACATCCAGCTCAAGAGGAAAACCCAGGAGAGTAAATGGGAGGTGAGAGCAGTTGTCCCACCCCTGTCATGTACAGTGCAACCCATCACACCTCGGCCCAGTCCGGGCAGCAGATTTTTCTTCTCAGTTGTCTTGTTCCCAGTGTTTTGTTTTGTTTTTTGGTGAGCAGTCACAGGTGAGCAGTCAAGGGAAGAGGTAGTCGCATTTTAAAACACTACAATATGTATAAATAACCACACACGGCTATATATTTAGTGACAATGCTACTTACCTGTCCAGCAGTAACATGGCCAGCTCGGTATCATCTTTTTATGCCTTTATAGTCACAAAGTTTTCACCCCCTCTCAAAAGTGGCAGCTATATTTGATTCTACTTTTGGAGCGACATTTGTCATGTAATATTTTTGCTGAATAATGAGTTCTTGTTTTTCTTTTTTGTATTCTTAAGGGTTGTGTTGCAAAGCTGGCCCCTCTATATTTGAAACTTGAGGCGCACTACAAGATGAATGTATGGGGACCCATAGTTTTATGGAAGGCCTTAGGGTTCTGAAAGGCAGAGTGCCCTCTACTGATTTGTTTACCAAAATAAAGATTCAGGGCCCAAACGCAGGATTTGAAAACCAGAAAGCTCAGCATATAGCAAAGGTATCGGTTTGCAATTGGTATAGATAAGCAACTCTTTACAACACCCCCGATACCCCCCCCCCGCCACCAGCTACATGATGGTCATGTTTTGCTATGATAGATTCAAAATGTTTCTGACGGTGCATTTAACAACATCATATGGTATTAATTATGAGCTTATCTTTTCTTTAGATAACTGCTGCTGGGTTTTATTGAATTTAATTAAATTCATTTTTTCGGGTAGGTAGAATGACCCAATTGACACACACACACACACACACACACACACACACACACACACACACACACACACACACACACACACAGCTACAATACACTAATGTACGAGGCATTGGGTTTCTATATGGAGTAAAAAGTCCTGTTCCTGAATTTAAGGGGACACGGGTTGTTGACTTTATATTGTTGTTGTTGTTATTGTTGTTTCCATTCACTGACCTCTCGATATAGATTTGCTTTATGTGGTAAGAGGTCCAGTTAGCCACTGTGAGACATGACCAGTGAATTGCCTGTGAGTGGTGAAGGACCATTGGAAGGCTAGTCGGTGTGTGAATTGATCCAGCCTCATGGCTTCTGGGGGTCTAGAGGGGGCCAGCTAAATCTAGCACCATTGATCCAGCTAGAGGGAAATAAGAAAACAATTACAGAATGTAATAGCGAGGAAGAGGTATTGTTGCTGTCGGTGGTGGGTGCGGGAGGGGCAAATGACAGGGGTTTAGGGGCCTGTTGGACATGGGGAGTATTGATCATTGAGTCTGGACGGACACGGCACAGTGAATGTGGACATGAGGCAATCATAGGCAGAGTCATGGAAATGACTTCTGCTGATCTGAATGGTTTGCTGTGTCTGACACCAATCTCCTTATCCCCGTTCCCTCCTCCACACCATTGAACATGACACCCCGAGCAGCACGACTGTCACCATATGCTTTGCATTTGTTATTAGCTTCACTCCAAGAGCTGTGGGAGTTGCAGTGAATTGAAATGGGCACATTGTATTTCATTTGGTGCTCAGGACTCTTCTTTCAGTGCATTCCTGGAGCTTGTCCTCACTACGGAAATTATGTGGAGAGATCTTTTTATTTTGGTGGTGAAAAAGAGTTGGGGTTTTTTTGTTGTTTGTTTATTTTTGTCTTTATTGCTCTGGATGCAGTCCTAAGAGCCTAAACGTAAAACCACAAAAAAAAAAAAAACAAGTCCCCATTAAGTCCCCATTGATGTTCTTACCTTGCACTGTTTGCCTTTGTTTTTCAATAGAAGCAAGAAAAGAAAGAATAACGAGAGGTGGTAAATTATGAAAATAATTTCCATGCAGGCAGTAATGTAAATTATGTAATGTTGCAGGTCTAGGAAAACAGGGTCACAGTGATGAATTCAGCAGCTGTTGTGGTGGTTGTCAGTGCTTTAAAGACCTTGTTATTTAGAGGAAGACCAAGTGGATTTGCCTTTGCCCCAGAATTTTTTTTTTTTTTGGGAAACTTTTTTCATCAACTGTAAATCCTTCTACTCCCTGCGTGAATTCGCTACATTTATTCTGGCCAGTGTTTACATTCCCCCGCAGGCTGACGTGCAGGAGGCACAGTGCATGCTTGCTGACCAGATACTGTGTGGAGAGTGGACAAACCCGGACTCTTGTTATTGTCTTCAGCAACTTTAACAAAGGGAATCTCAGCCAACCTGAATACCGTCAGCTGATTAAATGCCCGACAAGGGAGGAGAACACTTTAGATCACTGTTACACTACAATCAACAGTGGCTATCACATACCACGCTGTACTGGGACACTTGGACCACATCATAATCCACCCAATACCTGCATACAGGCAGAAATTAAAACTCTCCAAACCTGTCATTAGGACATCTGAGAAGTGGACCAGTGAAGTTATGGAGGATATTTGCACATGCTTGGACTGTACTGACTGGGGTGTTTTCAGGACTGCCACCAAGAGTCTGGATGAGTACACTGAGGCTGTGATGTCTTACATCAGCTTCTGTGAGGACAGATGTTTACCATCACACACCAGGGTTAGTTACAACAATGACAAACCCTGGTTTACAGCTAAACTCAGGCAGCTAAGGTTGGAAAAGGAGGAAGCATTTATGAACTGGAACAAGGTCCACTTTAAAGAGTATGAATAGATGGTACAGAAAGGCAGTGAGAGTTGCTAAACGACTGTACTCTGAGAGACTTCATCAACAGTTCTCAGAAAACAACTCAGCCTCTGTCTGGAAGGGCCTCAGACAGATCACCAACTATAAACCACAACTCCCCATTCCACTAATGACTTGCACCTGGCCAACGATCTGAATTAGTATTATTGTTAATTTGAAAGACAATGGGACAGTCCTGAGACCATCCCCGTGACTCCATCCACCAGCTCCAGACCACCAGCTCCTCCTACCATGCCTCAGCAGGAGCCTGGGCCTCTCCACAACTGTCCACCTGGGAGGCCCCCTCCTCCCCCACCCCAATGAAAACTCTCCCCATCGTGGAGAGGGACATTAACAGGCTGTTTAAGAGACAGAACCCCTGCAAAGCAGCTGAATCAGACTCTGTCTGTCCCTCCACCCTGAAGCACTGTGCCGATCAGCTGTCTCTGGTGTTCACAGTCATTTTTTTAACACCTTGCTGGAGACATGCCATGTACCAGCCTGCTTCAAGACCTCCACCATCAACCCCGTCCCCAAAAAAAACAAGGCCCACAGGACTCAACAACTACGGACCCATTGCCCTGACCTCTGTGGTAATGAAGTCTTTTGAGCGTCTTGTATTTTCCCACCTTAAAACTATCACCAATCCACTCCTGGACCTCCTACAGTTCAGCTATAGAGCCAACAGGTCTTTGGACGATACAATAAACATGGCGCTCCACTTCATCCTCCAGCACCTGCACTCTGCAGGAACCTACGCCAGGATCCTGTTTGTTGATTTCAGCTCCACCTTCAACACCATCATCCCAGATCTGCTGCGGGAAACGCTCTACCACTGTACATGCCTATCTCTACGTGCAGGTGGATCACCAACTTCCTATCTGAGGAAGCAAGATATAAAGCTGGGGAATCACGTCTCTGACTCCCGGTCCATCAGCACCAGTTCCCCCCAAGGCTGTGTCCTTTCCCCTCTACTCTTCTCTTTTTATACAACCAGCTGCATCTCCAGTCACCAGTCAGTCAAGCTACTAAAGTTTACTGATGACACCACCCTCACTGGGCTCATCTCTAGCGGGCAAGAGTCCGCCTAGAGGTGGGAGATTGACCATCTGGTGTCCTGGTGTGACCAAAACAACTTGGAGTTCAACACTGTAAAGACAGTGGAGATGGTCATGAACTTCAGAAAGAACCCAACCCCACCCACCCCCATCACCCTGTGTGGCTCCCCAGTTGATACTGTGGAATCCTCCCACTTCCTGGGCACCATCATCACCCAGGACCTCAAGTGGGAGCTGAACATCAGATCCCTCAGAAGGCACAGCAGAGATTGTACTTTCTGCCACAGCTGAAGTTGTTCAACCTGCCAAAGCCACTGATGGTGTACTTTTACACTGCCATCACTGAGTTTACCCTCACCTCCTCCATCGCTATCTGGTATGCTGCTACCACTGCCAAGGACAAGGGCAGAGTGCAGTGTATCATTCACTCTGCTGAGAGGGTGATTGGCTGCAACCTGCCGTCCCTCCAGAACCTGTACGCCTCAAGGACACTGAGGCAAGCAGGAAAGATTATGTTGAACCTTCCACCCAGGCCATGGTATTTTCAAAACATTCCCCTTTGGCAAAAGGCTAAGGTCCATAAAAACCAGAAACTTGTGCCACAAGAACAGCTTCTTCCCCACAGCAGTAGGCCTTTCTAACAAGCCTCCACCCACCGACTACCCATTTGACTCTCTCTCCACACCACAACATGACATACACCTACATATATGCACACACACTCACATGCACAAACACAATGCATCTGCCTTACTGTACCCTCTGTACATGGACCGCACTACCCTGTAAATAACTCTTATTCTACAAACAACTTCTCATTCTGTAAATACCTTCTTATTTAAAATTCTCATTTAACATTTTGTAAATAGCGTACTTGCCATATTCCCAGTGCTTCCACATTATTGAATGTTATTGCACCTATTTTTACTTTATTCTATTGTGTGTGTTTGTGTGTGTGTGTGTGTGTGTGTGTGTGTGTATAAAATACAGTGAGTCAAGTAAATGCTTTATGAGACAGTACAAGCCTTTTTCATGCCGTAAGCAATCATCAGCTTACAGCATGAAACCGGCTTGTACTGTCTCACAAAGAATTTACTTGACTCACTGGATTATTTTGCTCCTTATTATATATAGATAGATAGATAGATAGATAGATAGATAGATAGATAGATTAGATAGATAGATAGATAGATAGATAGATAGATAGATAGATAGATAGATAGATAGATAGATAGATAGATAGATAGATAGATAGATAGATAGATAGATAGATAGATAGATAGATAGATAGATAGATAGATAGATAGATAGATAGCGTTTTTTTTTCTTCCGGAAACCGTCAATGGTGTTGATAAAAGTGCTCAACAAATGAGGAGCAGAATATTAAGATAGATGTTAGGGATGTAGCTGTAGATGTAGCTGCAAAGCTGGCTATAGCCAACTTGGCCGCTGATGAGTGCGCAACGCACGAAATGGGCTTGTGCTGCTATGAATTAAAGTTTTTTTTTTCCTACATCTACCTTTTATTTATATATATATGTGTGTGTGTGTGTGTGTGTGTGTGTGTGTGTGTGTGTGTGTGTGTGTGTGTGTGTGTGTGTGTATGCATAGTGGCACAGTGGTTAGCGTGGTTGCCTCACAGCAAGAAGGTCCTGGGTTCGAGCCCTGGGGTAGTCCAACCTTGGTGGGTAGTCCCGGGTCGTCCTCTGTGTAGAGTTTGCATGTTCTCCCTGTGTCTGCGTGGGTTTCCCCAGGGACTCCGGTTTCCTCCCACAGTCCAAAGACATGTGATTCAGGTGAACTGGCAGTACTAAATTCAATTCAATTCAATTCAATTTATTGTCATTAAAAACAATGTGCAGGCACATGTTAAAAATGAAATGAGGGCTGTGGCTTCACCAAACAGTACAAGACATACACAGACAAACACAGCAAACACAGCATAAGATATACACACATGAAGACCAAAAGCTAAAATAAGTTAAGTTAAAAAAGAACAAGATTATCCCTAGGTATGACTGTGTGTGTGTGTGGGGGGGGGGGGTGTGTGTGGGGGCCCCGTGACACCCTGAACAGGCCTGGCAGCCTGTCCAGTGTGTCTCCCCGCCTTCCGCCCAATGACTGCTAGGATAGGATCCAGCATTCCCGCGACCCTGTGAGCAGGATATGCTGTTAGGATAATGGATGGATATATATATATGTCTAACTGAAAAATATTTTATCATTTGCAAGCCAGAAATGTCCACATTGAATAACAGGAATGAATTGGCCAGAAGTTGCAGACATAGATATAAGCACCTATTTTGTAATTATAAATAATTATGCCAATAGACAAATACCAGCCCCCCCCCCCCGCCCCATTGGACCATTAGCGATCACATTTTTGCATTTTTGAATGTCGCACCTCTCCCTTCCCCATTGGACATTGTGCACGTGACGTGCATGATGAGGAAGTACATGGTATGTTCTTTCCCGAGTAACTTTATTGACAGCTGATGATTGCTTATGTCTCATAAAGATTTTACTTGACTCACTGGATTATGTGTATATATATATATATATATATATATATACTTTTTTTTCAGAAACCATCAATGGTGTTGATAAAAGTGCTCAACAAAATGAGGAGCGGAATATCAATATAGATGTAGGAAAAAATTTTAATACATAGCAGCACAAGCTTGTTTCGCGTATATATATGTGTGTGTGTGTGTGTGTGTGTGTATATATATATATGTGTGTGTGTGTATGTATATATATATATATATATACACTCACCGGCCACTTTATTAGGCACACCTGTCCAACTGCTCGTTAACGCAAATTTCTAATCAGCCAATCACATGGCAGCAACTCAATGCATTTAGGCATGTAGACATGGTCAAGACGATCTGCTGCAGTTCAAACCGAGCATCAGAATGGGGAAGAAAGGTGATTTAAGTGACTTTGAACGTGGCATGGTTGTTGGTGCCAGACGGGCTGGTCTGAATATTTCAGAACCTGCTGATCTACTGGGATTTTCACGCACAACCATCTCTAGGGTTTACAGAGAATGGTCCGAAAAAGAGAAAATATCCAGAGAGCGGCAGTTCTGTGGGCGAAAATGCCTTGTTGATGCCAGAGGTCAGAGGAGAATGGCCAGACTGGTTCGAGCTGATAGAAAGGCAACAGTAACTCAAATAACCACTCATTACAACCGAGGTATGCAGAAGAGCATCTCTGAACGCACAACACGTCGAACCTTGAGGCAGATGGGCTACAGCAGCAGAAGACCACACCGGGTGCCACTCCTGTCAGCTAAGAACTGGAAACTGAGGCTACAATTCGCACAGGCTCACCAAAATTGGACAATAGAAGATTGGAAAAATGTTGCCTGGTCTGATGAGTCTCGATTTCTGCTGCAACATTCGGATGGTAGGGTCAGAATTTGGCATCAACAACATGAAAGCATGGATCCATCCTGCCTTGTATCAACGGTTCAGGCTGGTGGTGGTGGTGTAATGGTGTGGGGGATATTTTCTTGGCACACTTTGGGCCCCTTAGTACCAATTGAGCATCGTGTCAACGCCACAGCCTACCTGAGTAGTGTTGCTGACCATGTCCATCCCTTTATGACCACAGTGTTCCCATCTTCTGATGGCTACTTCCAGCAGGATAAGGCGCCATGTCATAAAGCTCGAATCATCTCAGACTGGTTTCTTGAACATGACAATGAGTTCACTGTACTCAAATGGCCTCCACAGTCACCAGATCTCAATCCAATAGAGCACCTTTGGGATGTGGTGGACCGGAAGATTCGCATCATGGATGTGCAGCCGACAAATCTGCAGCAACTGCGTGATGCTATCATGTCAATATGGACCAAACTCTCTGAGGAATGTTTCCAGTTCCTTGTTGAATCTATGCCATGAAGGATTAAGGCAGTTCTGAAGGCAAAAGGGGGTCCAACCCGGTACTAGCAAGGTGTACCTAATAAAGTTGCCAGTGAGTGTATATAACCACTTATCCTGCTCTCAGGGTCGCAGGGATGCTGGCGCCTATCCCAGCTGTCATTGGGTGGCAGGCGGGGAGACACCCTGGACAGGCCGCCAGACCACCAGACCATAAAATTGTATTATTCTTTTAATTTTCACCTTATTGTTGCTGTTAATTTTTCCCTCTTGCACCACCATACCAAGTCAAATTCCTTGTATGTTTTTGAACTACTTCACAATAAATATGATTCTGCTTCTGATTCTGAATGCTGTTTGTCCTAAATAACGTTGTTCTAAGCAATGGCAATGCTTGGACGAGGTGGGCCCCTGGTAAAGGGATTATGCGAGAAGTGTAGCGTGCGAGCATGCCCCACTGTCTTACCCCAAGGAAGGGCACATCAAGATACAACGTCAAGTGCGAATCTCAAAGATGTCTCTTCTTGACCCCTTTGCTCATTTTGCTCCCACGCTCATCTTCATCTCTCTCTTTGATGCTGGTGTGACCCACTACACAATAGCAACCTTGCAGAGTGGGTCATCCAGCCAAAGATTAGTGTTGCTTTAGAGGAGCACTACAATTGACACCTTGTTTCAGATGGAGAGGTGTCACTGCTTTCTTTTGTTTGAATTCAGCCTTGTGTTTACATAGCCCTTCCTCCTATAAGCAGTCCACACTTGCTTTTGTGCTCCATGGCAAAAGAGCTCTTTCATGTGTTACCAGGCAAGTCCTAAAAACATGCACTGGTACAAAAGAGATGCAGAGCAAAGGGAACATGAATGCCAGATACATGATTTGTGTCTTTTTGAGTTTCACGCTGTAATTAAAAAGGCTTGAAGGCTCCGAGCCTCAGATGCTCTTGGCTGGAAATAATGAGTGCCATCACTGAGATCTAACAAAACACATTTAAGGGTTTTTTTTCCCATAGAAATGTGCATGGATTCACTGAAAGCCTCGATTCAATATAAAAACATAAAATAAATGTCATCCAGCAAGTCAGTTTGTTTTGCTCATAAAACACTCTTAGGTGACGACTGACATTACAGTGGCCTTACACAAGTGTATCAACCTGGAGTTTTCTGTGGGGAGGCACTGCACTTTCAGTACACAATACCCGCGGTGTAAAACACACTGCTAAGAGCCACATGCACAAATATAAAGTACTAAAATGCCAACTAACAAGGTCAATTACTAAAGGCACTAAAAAAATAAATAAATGTAATCATCTAAATGTTACCGGGCAATGAGGCTGGTTTTCCTGCCATTTTTTGCATTTGCTCTTTCAAAAGGATGCTGTGCGTAATTAAATGACCAGGTTGTTGTCATTATGTTACATAACATGAGGAATTATTATAAGGCAGCAGAAAATGAAATCTGAATTGGAAAATGTATTACTATAATTTGATGGGTGTTTTATAAGTTATGATATAGTTTTGATTAGTTCCCAACAGGCTTTTTTTTATAGCTGTTTTAGTGAATATTTGAATACTGTTCTTGGGGCTGTGTTGTTAAGTGCCACTTTTTTCAGCCTATCTCTTTTTTCTTTTTTTTCTTAATATAATTTGCATTACATCTTATGGTTTGCTTGAGCCTACTTCGGTACCTGTAAAGTGGGGAATAATGTATGTTACAAGAAAATAAGTGCCAGAATATTTACATAAGCACATAGACATATAACTTTTGTGTGTTTAACAGCCATATCTGTATCGTGAACCCCACCCATGTAGCTGTCATGTAGCCTATTAAAACAATCACTTCTTCGTCTTCTTCTTTTTAGATTATTGTCTCTGTACATAACTCTTGGCTTTTTCAGTTTTTGTACGTACACATCCTCTCCTGGTGCTGATGAAAGACGCCTAGCCTACAGGTTACAGTGACGTAGCCTATGGAAGCCATCTCTCCAAAAACACTTGAATGAGTGACACATCATCCCTGTGACTTTGTGAGTTAAAAGCAAGACCTCGTAAGAGGTATTTGTAGGCAGAACTGGCACACTGAAGGAACTGCCTTATTACAAAACCCTGATTCAGTTCAAATACTGAAGTCAGTACTTTTGGTCTTTCACCTTGACGTGTCATTACTACTCATTTGTATAAAGAAACTTCCATTTTCTGTGTCTACTCATTGATTTTTTTTTCTTTGAGTAAAAACAGAAAATGCGAGGAAATTAAAGATATATGCATTCAGTTCTGTCTGAAATAATAAAGTGCTCTCCGCCTGCTGTTGTCATTTTATAAATAAAACACTGCGTATTTTTTCATAATGACTACTTTGTGTTCTGGTATGTAGTAACACCATAACTCATGTAGGAAATGTTTTCACATTCTCGGGAGACGAGTCGTAAACTGTGCAGTGTTTTTCTTTGTGATTTCATCTCCTCTAATGCTACTCGGAGCATAATTCAATGGCAGCGTACAAGCCACGATGCATAATAGACTCTCCATACTGTGGTTCATTCGCAGTATTTCCTGGATGTCATTTACGAGTATATTCAGACACAATCATTTATTTATCCGATAGGCTTAACCGGAGTGTCTTCGCAGGAACATCTCTTCTTTTTCTTTCCTGCAGGAAGTGATGTCTGTGGAGGAAGAGTCCACTTCCTGTTACTGCCTAATGGACTCGACAAGTTGCCATCTGTTGCTAGACCAGCCGGGCTCCTACGCGCTAGTTGGTGAGCCCCTGACACAGGCGGCCGTCAAGAGGCTTAAGCTAGCTGTGTTTGGGAGCATGGAGTCCGGATCTATGGACTACAGCCTCCGCGTCTACTGTGTGGATGACACACCACACGCCTTTCAGGTTAGTATCAAATATACACATTAACATCCATCCATCCATTATCCAAACTGCTTATCCTACTCAGGGTCACGGGGATGCTGGAGCCTGTCCCAGCAGTCATTGGGAGGCAGGCGGGGAGACACCCTGGACAAGCCGCTAAGCCATCACAGGGCCCTGTTGGCTTACCCTTCAGCATTTAACATTGCATTAGACCAATATCTATTTCATCCTCTACATACTTTCATTCTTCCACTCTCACTTATTGTTCTTAGTGGGAGCGACAGCTTGAAGCACTGATGTCAGATGACATTCATAGCTTTATGTTAATCAGTGTTGTGCTGCTTGTGTCATCAGCACAACCAGTCAGTGGAGACAGGCAGGGAACCCAGAAGCTTAGCTAAGGTGGCCAGCCAATCATAGCACAGCAAAGTGCTAATGAAAAGGAATAACTAGATTAATATGAGAATGATTGAGGAACCGAATTATCAAAAACTACTGCACTCATCAAAGATCAACATCGATACTGTCTAGTTTAGTACAATAACAACAAAAAGAAAAAAAAACTGTATCCAAACAAGAAGTAGAAATATCATACACAAATAAATAAAATATATATATATATTTAGGGTACCGTTTTTTTTATTATTATTTTTTAGATTTCCCCCCTTTTTTTCTCCCCAATTTTATCCAGCCAACCACCCCAATCTTCCGAGCCATCCTGGTCACTGCTCCACCCCCTCTGCCGTTCCAGGGAGGGTTGCAGACTACCACATGCCTCCTTAGATACACGTGGAATTGCCAGCCGCTTCTTTTCACCTGACAGGAGTTTCACCAGGAGGAAGTAGCACATGGGAGGATCACGCTATTCCCCCCAGTTCCTCCTCCCCCCGAACAGGTACCCCAACCCACCAGAGGAGGTGCTAGTGCAGCAACCAGGACAGTGCCGTGTAAAGAGAGAATCTGGCCATACTTTTTTTTTTCCATAAATCTATTTCTGATTTTTTCCTTTTTTCTCCCAACTTAGTGGCCAATCGATCCCTATTTTTTATTTCAAACACCCACCCTCGTACTGCATGTGTTCGCCAACTGCATCTCTCCGGCTGGCAGTCTCGAAGGAGACGCCTCGCCACTTTTGTGACAAAGCGAAACCAGGCCGAACCACTGCTTTTTCCGACACACACAGAGATGCATTCATGTGACGAACGCAAGCCGACTCCGCCCCCCTCCCGAAGACAGCGTTGCCAATTATTGCTGCTTTGTCAAGTCTGGCCATAGTCAGATCTGATGAGACCGGGGCGCAAACCCCGGTCCCCAGTGGGCAACTGCATCGACACAAAGCCAATGCTTAGACCGCTTGTCTGGCCATACTTTGATCTTTGCAACACACACTGTGATTGGCTGAGAGCCTGTCACATGCTTGACGGGCGCCATGTTGCCTATCAACGTCTGGCTCTGTCATCATGACGTTTCAATGATTTTTCCTGCGTTTTCGGCCCATTTCCCGCCGATTTGTAGCAGTTGAAGGAGAAATGGTGTGTGTACGGCTTGGGGCTGTTCCGTTCAGCCGGGACAAGGCCGTATCATGCATGGATTTCAACAGGATGCACAAAGGAGGGCAGTTTGGACCATGAAGATTCACAGGCTGGGCTGGTCCCCCTCAGCTTATTCCTACTTGTGCTCGGTGAGTTCATTTCCGTGTTTACGATTTTTCGATAAACTAACTTACCGAGAGCAATCCGAGAGTCTGTAAGGTATTGATGTGTGGAAATCAGTTGTATCGCACATCCAAGCCATGTATAACTGTTGACAGAAATCAGGCAAATGTAAACAGTGTCAGATTGTCATATGGGATGGATTGAGTGACAGGTCTGACCCTGAGCCAAGGTAGTATGTGGGTATTGTTGAGATAAACTAGACAAGAGCCCCAATACAGAACTGACGCTGCACTGGCTAAACCTCAAGACAGGTAGGCCTAATATTTCTCAAGTGTCCCAGATCTTATTGCTCATTATCATTCACTAGTAGCCTACTGAACGTTGCAAAATATTTTTCGAAATAACACACTCCAGGTGTCAAACTTTCTATATCTGTGCATCACACCTATTATTCACTCAAATGTACTCACACCCTACCCATAAGAAATTTCAAAAATCATGAATTTTGCCTTAAATTTAGAGACCCTTTATTGTAATAAAGAAATACACGACCTTAGGAAGACCACAAAACAAGCCCAAACCCAAACTTTCAGAGTATTGATCTCTACAGTATCAACATCAGACAGGCGAAAGCAAAGTGTAAACAAATACACATGGGCCATCGTTGCTCTCCTGTTGATGACGTATACCGACCTACGTACATACTGGTCAGAACCAATCAGAAGCCTCTAGAGACCAATGTGTTCTCCATTGTTATGTCGTTTGGGGGAAAAAATTCAGGGCTCGAGTGGGCCCCCTGGATCCGCGCATGTTATAGGTGTATCTAGTATATCACCAGTACCGTCCAGTTCACTCACGTTGACTTCAACTTCTCTCACAACGCCCGAAATGTACCCGCTTGGCGCGTCCTTACCATCATGCTCACCGCTGCGTTTGTCACGCCTACCATGCCTGAGAACCTCACCTGGCACCCATCTCTGTTTTCCCTTATTTCTTTGAAAGTGCAGCTTAAGAGATCATGAAGTGAGCGCGATTTTGAATAGCGGGTGCACGGAGCTGCCTACCAGTTGGTAGGCAATATGGCGCCCTTGTAGCCAGTTGGCCAGACTCTCACTATAAACAGCGCTGGACCAGGACACATACCCACATCCAGTTTCCCACCCACAGACACGACCAATTGTATCTGTAGGGACGCCTGACCAAGCCGGTTGGGGTACAGTTTTAAAGATGTTAACTCAATATTTCAGCCAATAATTCACTTTTTTTGGTTATGCATGAACTGTAGGGATGCAGTGAGATAATCATTTTCTAAACAAGAGGACTTGTAGTCTGAGAGGTAACTTTTTTAAATGTCTGTTTTCGTGCATGTACAGTGCATCCGGAAAGTATTCACACCCCTTCACTTTCCCCACATTTTGTTATGTTACAGCCTTATTCCAAAATGGATTAAATTCCTTTTTTTTCACATCAATCTACACACAATACCCCATAATGACAAAGTGAAAAAGGTTTTGTAGAAATTTTTGCAAATTTATTAAAAAAAAAAACTGAAATATTGCATGTACATAAGTATTCACACCCTTTGCCATGACACTCAAAATTGAGCTCAGGTTCATCCTGTTTCCACTGATCATCCTTGAGATGTTTCTACATCTTGATTGGAGTCCACCTGTAGTAAATTCAATTGATTTGACATGATTTGGAAAGGCACACACCTGTCTATATAAGGTCCCACTGTTGACAGTGCATGTCAGAGCAGAAACCCAGCCATGAAGTCAAAGGACTTGTCTGTGGACCTCCGAGACAGGATTGTATCGAGGCACAGATCTGGGGAAGGGTACAAAAAAATTTCTACAGCTTTGAAGGTCCCGAAGAGCACAGTGGTCTCCATCATTCATAAATGGAAGAAGTTTGGATCCACCAGGACTCTTCCTAGAGCTGGCCGCCCAGCCAAACTGAACAATCGAGGGAGAAGGGCCTTGGTCAGGGAGGTGAGCAAGAACCCGATGGTCACTCTGACAGAGCTCCAGTGTTCCTCTGTGGAGATGGGAGAACCTTCCAGAAGGACAACCATCTTTGCAGCATTCCACCAATCAGGCCTTTATGGTAGAGTTGCCAGATGGAAACCTCTGCTCAGTAAAAGGCACATGACAGCCCGCTTGGAGTTTGCCAGAAAGCACCTAAAGGACTCTCAAGACCATGAGAAACAAGATTCTCTGGTCTGATGAAACCAAGATTGAAGTCTTTGGCCTGAATGCCAAACGTCACATCTGGAGGAAACAAGGCACCTCTCATCACCTTGCTAATACCATCCCTACAGTGAAGCATGGTGGTGGCAGCATCATGCTGTGGGGATGTTTTTCAATGGCAGGTACTGGGAGACTAGTCAGTATCGAGGGAAAGATGAATGGTGCAAAGTACAGAGAGATCCTCGATGAAAACCTGCTCCAGAGCGCTCAGCACCTCAGACTGGGGCGAAGGTTTACCTTTCAACACGACAACGACCCTAAGCACACAGCCAAGACAATGAAGGAGTGGCTTCGGGACAAGTCTGTGAATGTCCTTGAGTGGCCCAGCCAGAGCCCAGACTTGAACCCCATTGAACATCTCTGGAAAGACGAGAGGATCTGCAGAGAAGAATGGGAGAAATACCCCAAATATAGGTGTGCCAAGCTTGTAGCTTCATACCCAAGAAGACTTGAGGCTGTAATCGCTGTCAAGGGTGCTTCAACCAAGTACTGAGTAAAGGATGTGAATATTTATGTACATGCAATATTTCAGTTTTTTATTTTTAATAAATTTGCAAAAATTTCTACAAAACCTTTTTCCCTTTGCCATTATGGGGTATTGTATGTAGATTGATGAGGAAAAAAAGGAATTTAATCCATTTTGGAATAAGGCTGTAACATAACAAAATGTGGGGAAAGTGAAGGGGTGTGAATACTTTCCGGATGCACTGTATGTAGGGATACTGAAACTCAGTATGGCAAAGGTTCAGATAAAACCGCTACCTACCAGACAGAAACACAACCTAGGTTTTGGTGTCATATTACGATACCAAAATACAACAATATGGTCTGGTTGCGGGTTCGAGACCTCATTCCATGCCCACCTCACAGCCATATTGAACTGCCGTATTATTTTTATTAACTTGCTCACCATCAGACGTGCACCTTCCTTTTTAGGCATTATTATTTCATTGCTCATTTTATTTTGTAATTGTTACAAAACTAATGTTACCCTTAATTTTCTGATGAGGCGTCTGTGCCGTCAAATATATCTGATAGACATTTCCTCAAACGTTTGTATGTTTGGATTTGTGTACTGTGTTACACATTTAATTTTAAAATCATTGACAATGTTCTACACTTTCCATGTAACTGTCATTAAGAGTACTGTTCATTACTTTTGCTTTTGACAAAAGGTCACCACGAATAAAATGACACCTTTTGTATATTTTGTTTAAGTTAAGTCAAGTCAAGTCAATTTTATTTCTATAGCCCAATATCACAAATTTGCCTCAAGGGGCTTTAGTTAGCAATGCAGTTGTGATACTGCGCAGTTGTACCTTATTTAACAGTGACTTTTCCAGCATATGACTGCATTGGCTAATTATAGATTTGTTGTGGGTCATGTTCCAAGTGCACCAAATTAAGTTTTTGCCGCAGCATTTGTTTTTTTTGTGGGGGGGGGGATTTTTTCCCCCTTTTTCTCCTCAATTGTATTTGGCCAATTGCCGCACTCTTCCGAGCCGTCCCGGTCGCTACTCCACCCCCTCTGCTGATCTGGGGAGGGCTGCAGACTACCATATGTCTCCTTCATACATGTGGAATCGCGAGCCGCTTCTTTTCACCTGACAGTGAGGAGTTTCTCCAGGAGGATGTCGTAGCACGCGGGGGGATCACGCTATTCCCCCCAGTTCCCACTCCCCCTGAACAGGTGCCCTGACCAACCAGAGGAGGCACTAGTGCAGCGACCAGGACACATAACCTACATCTGACATCCCTCCCGCAGACACGGCCAATTGTGACTCCGACCAAGCCGGAGGTAACACGGGGATTAGATCCGGTGATCCCCGCGTTGGTAGGCAGCAGAATAGACCGCTACGCTACGCGGACATCCTGCCACAGCATTTGTTACAGATGTTTGATTTGTTACTTAAAAGGCTGATTCGTGATATTTGTTCTATACGTTTGATTTTTTTTGTAAACTATAAATTGTGACAAACACAAAATTAATATGTTGCTCCAACAGTTCCTTAAAGAGTCTTTCAATAATTCTAACAGCAGACATTTTGGCATACCATAACAAGGTTAACATGGCTGTAGCAAATGCCATTAATTGGGCGTCCATTTCATTTATGTGTCGCTGTGCCCCAGTAATGGACATCTCCAGTACAGTTAACATCATACTGGTACACAGCAACACCTCTGAAAAACGCAGATAGCTTCAGGTGTGTTCACTCTGCTGTGTTACGCCAAGATGTCTGCTGTGCAAACGGTCCATACTTCAGCAACAGTAACAAAATGGAGTTTGCCAGTGGTGAGCTTGGCAGTGGTCAGCGTTTACACAATCGAACACAAAATATTTTCAGGCAGCAGAAAAAAAAGCAAACATTTAAGCATGTCATAACAAATATTTTGTCTTTTTTTTTCTTAAATCAATTTAACCTTTTTTTATTCACAGAACCATGCACACGTTTTACAGAATTCACTACATGACTTGCTGGCAGTCTTCTGAATAAAAACCACATAGCTCCCCCATTTTCTCATCCCCTGCGTAGCCTGTGGAATAACAAGTATACAAAAGCATTCCCTTCATTTACTGGCACACAGCATTTCAATGCGGACACTAGAACATTTCACCGCCTCATGCATCACAATTATTGTACACATACAGCGCACAATGAAACAGCCATGTTTTCAAGCATAGGAACACATCACTCTGCTTACGTGTCATCTAAAAACATGGCACATGAACACAAGAAAATAACAATACTGAACTGAACACAGCATCTAAACAAGTACATCACTTACAAATATGCGCTATTACTACTGCTACACAATTCAGCACACGTCAATTGAAAAATATTAGCTCAGCATAGCACAGTAAACCATAGCAAAATTACGTGATTAATTAGCCATGCATTACATTCACACAGTAAAATTGCACCACATTTAAACACAACTGTAGACAAAGACTTTAGTTCTGCACACACAAAAGTATTCTGCGCGATCCGTGGCTAACCTTTGACCTGATGGTTTACAAATGAAAAATATTCATCCTCCCACTTAGCTGGAGTGTGTGTGCCAACGGCACTCCCTTTTATATGCCATTCCACCCGGATGACACCACCTTAACCATATCCAACCTTAACGGGGTTTTTTTGTTTTGTTTTGTTTTTTTGTTTGTTTTTTTGTTTTTTTGTGGATTTTCCCTCTCCCCCCTGAACAGGTGCTCCAACTAACCAGAGGAGGCGTTAGTCCAGCGACCAGGACATATACCTACATCCGGCTTCCCACCCGCAGACACGGCCAATTGTGTCCCCCGGCAATCCCCGTGTTAGTAGGCAACGGAATAGATCGCTACGCTACCTGCACGCCCCAACCTTATCGTTTTTAACCTTAACCCCCACCCCAACCCTGGGCCTAATGTTAACCTTAACCCTAATCTTAACCTCATGTTAACCCCCAGGTGAAATGGCGTACAAATAGTATGTCCTGCGTACTAATGGCCCCATGCCACATCTCCATTTGATGTAGAACAAGGAGGAATATGGTCTTGTGGAATGATGTGAATGAATGAAAATGAATGAAAGCCACTTTTATTTTGTCATTGTGGGTTACAACGAAATTTGTTCTCCATTACCTTGGTCAGGGGCACAGACAGAAGTATTAACCCTAAGATGCATGCCTTTCTGATGGTGAGGGGAAACCGGAGCACCCTGAGTAAACCCACGCAGACACGGGGAGAACATTCAAACTTGCTGTGAGGCAACAGTGCTAACCACTGGGCCACTGTGTCCCTGGTTTTAATCCACTGTATTTCATCGCCCTATGATGCTCTGAAACTTAGTTACAGGCAACAGCAACATCACTGTGTGCTCACCTTTGAACCCATCACACACCTTCACTTCACATTCACTTGCTGTCAACAAGTGACAGTACGTGGCATCGTGTTTTGTAATTATTCATCGTAGGTATAATTTAAGCAGTTGAGATGAGTTAATTTTTTTCAAATTTTTTTGCCTTTGCTATGAAAAAAACATGTTTTTATGTCATCGTTTGCTCTCTATTTTAAAGAAGGTATTGGTTTAGGGACCATTTAGGCACCAGTACCATTAAAAAAAAGTATAATTTTAGGCATCCGGGTAGCGTAGCAATCTATTCCGTTGCCTGCCAACATGGAGATCGTCGGTTCGGGTCCCTGTGTTACCTCCAGCTTGGTTGGGCATTCCTACAGACACAATTGGCTGTGTATGCGGGTGGGAAGCTGGATGTGGGTATGTGTCCTGATCACTGCACTAGCGCCTCCTCTGGTCGGTTGGGGCGCCTGTTCAGGGGGGAGGGGGAACTGGAGGGAATAGCGTGATCATCCCACGTGCTACGTCCCCCTGGCGAAACTCCTCACTATCAGGTGAAAAGAAGCGGCTGGTGACTCCACATGTATCGGAGGAGGCATGTGGTAGTCTACAGCCCTCTCCGGATTGGCAGAGGGGGTGGAGCAGTGACCGGGACGGATCGGAAGAGTGGGATAATTGGCTGGATAAAATTGGGGAGAGAAGGGTAGAAAAAAAAGTATAATTTCAGCACTGATATGGGGGTGGGGGAGGGACTATATGTACCCATCCCTACATGTATGTTATATTTTATCATTCTTAGAGTAGCAACATTGCCTTAAAACATGAATTACTGTATATTCCCTGGTGGGGGGTATTTAAACATCGTCGCTTGGTAAGACCCCCACATGTTCCTTCCTCGTTGCACCAGTGTGAGCCATTGCAGATTCACTAACCTTGTTAAATAGTCGTGCAGTGTAGAGGGACGCCGTAACAGCTTGACAGATCCCCATCCAGTCCTTTTTTTCTGTTTTTTTTTTTTTTTTTTTTTTATATAGACAGGCCATAGTACTGTAGTCACTTCCATTCAAATGTTAAGTTTTTTTTTCAAATTTGACTTGATTATCCTTCAACGACCTATAGGGTATTTAAGCATTGAGATCTCATCAATGAGCTTCAGGGAAATCAAGCTCTCTGTCCTCCCCAGAGAGACAAAGACTAACAGAACAGAACAGAACAGAGCTGCGAGCGAGCAGAACAGAAGCCAAGTGAGCCCCGGGAGTGACTCAGCCTCCTGATCGCGTTTCTGTCATGCAAGCAGCAGCCGTCAGCAGCAGCTGGCTTTAAAATGCGCTCTGGATTTTCGTTTATGAATTCCCAGCCCGCCGAGCAGATGCCAGACTTTTGCGTGTCCCTTGGGCCCCTGTCTGCTAGCGCCATCTCATCTGCCGTGTGTTTCTGAAGCCCGGCACAAAGTCGATCACAGGCCGAATTCGGGATCAACAGGAGGTCTCTGGAAACACAAGCACTCATATGAGGAGGAGATTTTTTTGTTTTGTTTTGTTTTGGGTTTTTTTTTTCAGATGTGGCCATTACTATCAGACAGCATTACAAGAGTATTTTCCCTTAACAACATGGTGTAGCAATGCTGTAAGCTCGAACCCCTATATCTTTGACGAGTCTATGGTTGTTTTGTTTTGTTTCCCCTGGGGGGGGGGGCGGTTATTTCTAGATCCATGGTCATACATTTTTTTAAATTTGATCAAGGCCTTTTAGTGGTGTTTAGGCTTATGTTGTGGCCGCTGCCGATAAGGCACCAAGTTTAACACCCAGTTTCAGGTAAAAACATGACTATCAACCAAAATTGGAGCTATATGGATTTTCTGCAAAAGCAGCGATAACAAATAAGGGGGAGCTATTTGTTTTCAAATAGGATTCGATAGGAAATGCCACAGTCGACAAAGGGAAGTCCCTTCCCAGGATCACAAAAACCAAGATAGTGAATTTATGGGAGGAAGAGAGAAAGCGGCATAGCTTCAGCATTGTCGGGCCACTGCACCAGCTAGCAGTTTTGAAAGAGGGCAGATGGGAGGCATGTCACATTTTGTTCAACAGATGCCCCACCGTCGTATTTGTTTTTCTATTAGTAGGTTTTTTGTCCGGATTTTGCCACCGGTTGATTGTTTTCACAGCCAAAGCGATGATAGATAAGCACCACACCCCAGGTACACACCTCCAACACACAACATGCACACACACAGACACAAGCATACACCTAAACAAGTGCACACCCGCTGACACTTTGTCAGAATCCATCAGTGTAGTCTGGCATTAGCCATTGCTCTGTTCTCTGTCTTTTGCCTTTGTGATTGAGATGGTGAAGGATAGACAGCATATACCCTGAACTATCCCACAGGGACAGACAGCAATGATGACAGATGAATACCTGCAAGCAACAATCAAAGAGCTCTTTTATCATCACAAATTCAGTTTGGGAGATGGACATTAGCCCTGATACATGCTTTTCCACTGTATTAAATTGAAACTTCAGAGTGTCATGCTGCAAATGTTATGCAAATGGATTTTGTTTAAAGGCAACTTGATGCCATTTCACAAAGGCCCACTTTTTGTGTTGATACAAGTGAGGGGTACATTTATGACAGGAAACAACTCACTAACAGCTGTTTGCAATGATATACGGAGGTAGTGTATTTTCAATGAACAGGACTTGTGTCACTTTTTTTCGCTTCATTTTTTGATCTTCTCTCCTTTCTATTCTACTCTTATTTTTTCTCTTTCCTTCCTTTTCTTTCGCCTCTTCTATTCTCAAGTTTTAATGATCATCCTTTTCTGTCATCTCTCATCTTTCTCCACTCCATTGCCTTCCTTCATTCGCCTCACCTCACCTCACCTTTCCCGTAACCTCTCAAGAGGTCATTTGGGGCACCGCTGTTGAATCCGCAACCAGTCCTTGCCATCTCTGTCTGTCCTCCACTGCCCTCTGTAAGCTGGCAAAGTCAAGGCCTGTCCTCTCTCTGATGTCACATAGCCATCGCTTCTTCTTGCCTTCCTTACTTACCTCTTATCTCCTCTTCTTGCATCTTCTCTTATTTTTCCTCCTCATCCTTCTTTTCTTGCCCTCCTTCACTCTGGTTTCTTCTCTTCTTTTATTTCACACCGCTTATATCACTTATATTGCTTATTATACCACTTATTATTCTTTTATTATTATTAATTATTATTAACTAGCCATCCATTCCATCCATTATCTGAACCGCTTATCCTGCTCTCAGGGTCACGGGGATGCTGGAGCCTATTATTATTAATTATAATTATTATTATTAAATATATCAGTTATATTGCCTATATCACACTGCTTTCAGTGTGGGAAGATGGCAGTGCGAATTCAAATTTGTAGCGGCCTCACCCAGTACTGGTGTGGGAAGATGGTGGTGCGAATGCACATTTGCAGTGGCCTCACCCAGTACCGTCCACGCAGTGTCTTTTTCCACATCTGCGTCTAAGTTTGTCTTTGTTTGATGGCTGGGAGAGCTGGCACTGGATTGGCTTGGAGAGCTTGGTCTGCTGCATCCTGTGGGCCCAGTTTCCACGGCCCTGCCTGGAGCTGTGCCTGAAGAGGTAACACCGAGGGCGGTTTGACAGGATGCGGATGCGGGGCAGGCTATGCAAACTGCTAGCCCATGCAGACCGGCAGTTCCGATAACTGTTCCGATCATCCTGGCTTCCCAATTTTTTTTAATGTTTTTTTTTTTTTTTTAGTTTGGATATTTGTGTTAGTTTGGATATGTGTGTTCTTGAAGTTCTTACAGTTTTTGGATATGTGTTTTTGTCTCTGTGTTGCACTGCTGTGGGCTAGGGGAAATGACAAAGTGTTCCTGATTTCCCCTCTCCAGGGAGTGGTGGCCACAGAAAGGAGCAGAGGAGGACAGCTCCTCGAGGAGCCAAAGATATTGCCTTTCCAAGCAAACACCTTCAGCCTCCAGGTGTCCATCCAGGATGTTCCACATTTCCTCTGGAGCATCAAACCCTTTACCACATGTCAGGTAAGACAAGTGCGCCATGTCATGCCAGAATCGTAAAACTGCATTTCGTAGCGCAAGATCATCAGGTACGCTCCATTTGGTCTTGCAGGTATGCTGCATATTGTGTAGTGGCAAGAAAACTGCTTAAAATGGGGCGCTGGTGGCAGGTATCGCATTTTTTCCTTATCAGCTGGTAACCAATAAATGGCAAGTGTCGATGACGACAATACGAAATGCAAAGACAACACAATAACTTTTCCATTTTCCAGCTGTGCCTAGCTATGTAAAAGATATGTGTTTCCAAGTCCCCATTTGTGCCATTCTTTTGGAACACATGGTACTTTATTTGCTGCACTAGCCGTAGATTCAGGTAGGCACAAGCTGCATGTGCCGTTTGGTATGCCGAGGTAAATTGAATGGCGTGAAAACCATGCCCAACCAGCACAAACCGGCACTGTGCCTGTCAGGTTTTAGAGCGCATCCACAGTTTTTGATGGATGATGTAGCTGTGCTCTCCCAGACAGCTGTGCAGCCCTAAGGGTGCTTACATATGTGTAGCAGCAAAATCTCTTAGCACTGGCCATTGTTTTCCTATGGTGAGTGTTTCACCGCAGTGCTACCTTCCAGTGATGCACAGTGCTCTACCAGGCATTACAGCGCTCTGCTCGGAGTTCAATGGGTTTGAACTTTGACCCCGTTTACCGCTGACCTTTCAAGGGCAGCCAGCAATTTTACAGTGTGTCATGTGATACAGGAAGTGTGAAATTTGAACAAAAAAGAAGACAAACTAATGTTATGCATATCTGAGTTTTCTAAGCTGTGCAACAACACATTAAAATCATAATGAATTGATAATGAAAAAATACAGTTTTGAGCAATGTCAACATTCAGATGGGGCTATTAGGTTTGTGGAGTCAGTTATTTGATAGCCTATTGAGTTGTTTGCTGTGACGTAGTAGTCTCAGGTGCTCTGATTCATTGTGTAGCTATCATTCTATACAAGCCCACAAAGTTGTTTTCTCTGCTTGTTAACTTCTTGCTCTCTACTTACAATTGCACCTCTTTGATGACACATCTACTGGCTCTTTTATCCTGTGGAGGATTCAGCGGTGTGCCGGCGCCCTCACGCTTGTCTTAATACTGCATTCACACCAAAAGCTACATGCTACTTTATTCACCCTAAAAATCCAAAAGTGCTACCAACTAGGCCACAATTTCATGATAAGTTTGACTACACCATTATGCAGCGTTAGCACTAGCATAAGCTACAATGACTCCGTGTTTTCAAAGCAAATAAAAACTTATCAGAGAATCCAACAATTTAGCTGATCCTTTCACCATGCTAATTTCCTCCTATTTCGGGCTTCGTATGACACCAAGGTGTTATCATGCAAAGCGGGACATGCGAAAACAGCATGAATCCATTTATCCTCTATTTTGGCTTCTCTCCTCCAGGCTTGACGTCGCAGGGGTCATGGCATTGTGATCACAAACAAAAATGATTGCCTGTCACTTCGTCGATTCTGGCAACTTTCAAAAAGTTGCCTGGTGCGACGCAGTAGTTCAGAGCAACAAAGCCTCAAGTTGAAGCTTTCTGTTGACTTTTCATTCATTCTTGTTGCCTTGTACCTTTTGGTATGAATGGAGCATAAAGCAGCTTAAGCAGCACACATTGCCTTGACATTCTGTAAGATTTAGCACTCAAAGTTCAATTCGATTAAACTTCAACCTCCAAATAACTGACCTCTGCGGGAAATGCATTCCAGCATTTACACGAGGCAGAAGACACTGTGACTTATCACTTATTCCATGTACTGTCTTCTTTGTGACTTAATGCACTCTGGCTCACTCTGCTTGGCAAAAACGGTGCGCGTTGATGCACAATTTCACACCATAATCACATTTATGCACAATTTTGGTGTGAAAGTGGCATTGGACTGTTTCAGTATGCAGATCTGACCTTGATCTTCTTTCCTATCATGAAAAATTTGATTTCTTTTAGATACTGTCATCCAAGAGCAGAAGTCAGTCCTTCCAAAGAGTGGTACTTGCTAAAGTCTCAGCAGATGTTTGACAGCATCACCCCGTCAGTCACAGTGATAGAATCATTTTGTTTTTTGTTTTGTTTTGTTTTTTCAACTGCATTTGGATGTAAACAGAAATGAACAGAATACACACATCAGCAGAACAACCTGACTTTGTCCCAACTGTATTGTATTATTCCACATCTTAATACAGGCTAACGGCTCAACATTTTAAATTGGCACTTCCTAGTTCCTTATTTATGACAGTCCCAAGAAAGAGAGGCTCTGGGAACCTCCATCTTTCTGAGATCCGGTGTGGAGTAATGGCCACATGCAGCGCCATACATCAAGCAAGCTTTTAGTGCTAAAAAGCAACTAGGGTCTTCAATGTCCATCACCCCCATCACCTCCTCGACATGCACGCACACACTCACATACACCCACACACCCTCATTCCATTATCCTTGGTGTGCTGCAACGGCTAAGGAAGATCAAAGCCACAGGAGTTAAATCTTCTGTAGGCACCCCGACTGGAGCTTTTAACGCCGTGGTCCATGTCAGGAATCATTTATAGGTCACCTTAATATGTAGATATGAAAGAAAAGAAGTGCACTGGAGGTCAAGGACATTTCCCGCCCTCATGTTCCCACCCTTTGGAAATTAATTATACATCAAAGGCTTCTTTTTCCCCACATTCACAGACGTCCTCCTTACAATATTTAGCCTGCAAGCAGCTTTTATTATCAGTGTTAAGTGCAACCCATGCTGTATTTGCAAATTATTTTTGAGGGGCTTTTTTTCTCTCTCTCCCTCTTGCCATGTTTAAAGCTATAGTAGATTAACTTATTTTAAATGGAAAATTCGTCTCTTAATCTTTTATCTTTTTGCCTACATGTGGTAGTGAGAAGGACAAGCTGAGCCATCTCATATAGGAGGTGTCCGACTCCCTTTGTACTTTATATCTCATCTTGCAATCCCTTATCCTTTTCTTCCCCCTCCTCCTCTCCTCCTCAGGAATTCTCCTTCCTCCAAGTGTGGTGCAGCAACCAGCAACCACTGCACTGTGCCTTCTCTCTGGAGAGATACAGCCCTGCCACCACCCAGCTCTCCTGCAAAATCAGCGTGCGGCAGGTCAAGGGGCACGAGCAGATTTTGCAGGTCTACACGGCCGTGGCCGAGGTGAGCCTCTGCGGCAGCGAAGGGCACTTCACTTTCTCATGCAACCTTTATCTAACCTTGGTGGAATATGTCCGCTGACAGCAGGGGCCAGCTCTCCTGAGCTTGCATTGTGTATTAATAGAGAGAAGAGGACACACTATTTAAACTCACAGACCATCCTCATGCTGCTCGAGATGGCATACAATAGAGATCACATTTTACCCCGACGAAAAAGGGGGCTTTGCAGTCAGACTGGGGTCAAATAGTATTTGTGTAGAGGATAGTATAACAGACATGTTACAGTGGGTGCTGGGTGATTGGGGTCTGTCGGATAGAAAATTACGATAAGTGACAGAGAGTTAGACAGTCACAATAAAGGATTTGCAAGGCAACATTTATAAGTTAAAGACAGCATGAAATTGCATTCAGAGTGTATCTTGATTCTGTAATGTGGCGTATTTCCAAGCAAGATAGGATATTAGGATGGAAGAAAATGTAGGGAGGAATGTAATTTGATCCTTCAGGATTTGATTGGACGGTGCAAAACATTTTATGATATTATTGGTTGGAATGTTGCTCGCACGCCCACTTGGACTTGGTGACAATCATAAAATCTTGTCTGTTTTAGAGGAAGTTATGGTGATTAGATTTGGATGTAAAATAAGTAAAAAAAATAATTTTTTCATATTTTTTTTTTGGCATAAGTTGTTGATTAGGTGCATGATATGACTTGGGAAATGAGCTAACAGTATAAAAACATCAATTTTCATTTCATGTTGTTTTTGTAACGTTCCTGTGAACGACCGCCTACCTGCTTCGTTCTAATGCGTATTGATGCAGCACACCTTACCCATCTGGTACCCCAAGTAGATTAAAACAAGCTTGAGATTTATTCACACATGCTGCGTGACCCAGGTTTGATTAAAGTCTGTTTTTCTTTTGTCCTTCAAGAATGAAAAGGAGTCGGTCCCATTTTTTATGCAGACGGACTGCACTGTCACCTCCCAGACAGGGCCCAAGGCCTTCAAAATCCCCCTGTCCATCCGCCAGAGGATCTGTGCCACCTTTGACACTGCCAATGCCAAGGGCAAGGACTGGCAGCTCCTAGCCCAGAAACTCAACCTAGATCGGTGAGTGTCCTCGTCTGAGCGTGTGACAGTGAATCTGATTTAACTGTACACAAAGTGCACCACAGTCCAACATGCTGGCATCGTCTTAAAACACGACAGTGCTGTGAATGTTTTCCAACTCGTGAATGTTTTACATGTTGATCACCACTGGGTGTGTTTTGCAGCTTACCTTCTCACTTGTCTGTGTTTGAATGACTGCAACGGAAATTTAGCTGTATACGAATGCATAAGCTGTCTGTTGACCACCGTTCCGTATGATGAGCACCGTGGTTTTCTACTCGCCTTGAAAACTTAATTTCCCCCAGGACAATAAACAGCATTGTACTGTTTGCTCCTCTAACATTACTAGCTATGCAGCTTGCATAATGTAAGCAGGCTCTGTAATGTCTATGTAATCATGATCATGATTTGGTGTGGGTGGCTCATATGTAATCCTTTTATTTTTACAAATAAGGAATATGCATGTGCTATGAGACACTGCACCTTACATTTACTTGATCAATACATTGTTTTCGCCTTGGTATTGACTCATTGCAACTGTATAATCTTACATTGAGTGTGTGATTCATGAGGGTTTGGTATGTAGGAGTCTTTAAGGCTTCCAAATTACCCCAGATAAGCTTTCCTCTGTACATTAGGCTGCTTTGAACTGAGCCTGATGTGACCAATGGCTGCAGCCTTTTCAGCTGGGTGGGTTATTCTCTTTATGCAAATGTAGCATAGCATGTCAGTGTAATACTGCCCTCCACTGGATTTAGCAGAACAACAAGTATTTTTAGAGCTGGTGGGCAACGGAAAATTCAAAGGCTATTTTTGTATTTATTTATTTTTAATTTTACTTTCTTTTTATAATCTTCCGCACAAACTTAGAGGGAATAAAATGAACATAAACAGAAGCCCAGCAGGAGTAACATATTTTGGATTGCTACTTAACCATGTCCAAGCTATGTTATAAGGGTTAACCTAAGATTTCTCAAACAGAAATGTGTCTCTGATGTCTGTATATCTACTCATAAACATGCACTGTCATGGCTTATTTGTCCATCTCGCTGTCCAGTTCACATTCTTCCATATATCCACTATAATGTGTACCACTCTGGTACATATATCCACTCTAATGTGTCCATATCACAGAATGTATGTCCTTATCATTGTCCATTTTCAGGTCCATTTCATATTTGTATTTATATTTACCTCACTGTTCATTTCAGACTTGTGTACTAATACCACTGTCCCATTTACAACATCTGCATCTATATCACTTTCAGTATGACATGACCACTCCACATTATATGCTATTATACTAAAATCACTATCTATTCAGCATGTCTATGTCTCAGTACATATGTGTCCATGTCATTTCCTGTTTCCATCTCACCGCATTGATTTTCACATCATCGACCCTTTCACCTGTCCGTTTAACAACATCAAAAACTATTTTCGAATAAATGTTAAGTGATTTGTAACAATATTTTATATGACTAATTTTGATAACTAAGTGGTTCGTCTTATAAACCACTGTAGAACTAGATTCTTGAGGGGAGGGGGTGTTTTGTATTTCAACACTGTCTTTTAAGGATTTCTATTATACACAAATGCCATCTACTTTTACACATCTCTGATCAACAAGACATAAATAGTAAACATGGCAACCCCCCCTTTCTTCCTTCCTTTTCGCTCTCCTTACATGCAATACCAAAATTAAATGCATAAATTGTCTTATAGTGTTAAAAATTTCCACAATTATTGACTAGTCAAAAAAAAATTTGACACAGCAAAAAAAAAAAAAAAAAGCCCAACTGAAATAACAGCAAAAGCAAGCATTTCACACCTTTTAGGTATGTTAACTGGGATTTAGAGCATCCAGACAGTCTGGTCAATAATTTGTCCACCACTGAAAATTACATCAAATTGGCTTCAAATCCAAACGTGGCACAAAGACTCTTAACTCTCTTGCAGGCATTACACACACTGATATATACCGCTTTCTACTGCTTCCTCCACAGAAACCTTTGTTATTTTGCTAAACAGCAGAGTCCATCCGCGGTGATTTTGAGCCTGTGGGAGGCCCGTCACCAGGACACAGGCGACCTTGACTCTCTGGCTAGCGCCCTGGAGGAGATCAGCAAGATCCACTCCAGAAGCTCGCCCAAGAGCCAGGACGAACCGCCATACGACTTCCGGCACACACAGCCGAGCGGGCCGGCGTGTCTGTGTCCGACGGACAAACTCAAAAGTCACGCGACAGAGGACTCGACTCCCGAGTACACAGGCTGAGAGTCGCAGAGGAACATTGATGGAAGCCCGAGTCTGAAACCCCTGACGGACTAAACGTAGTGCATACCATATGTGCACGTGGCCGGTGATGGAGAACAACACATCAGCAGTGCATTGAGAGGTTTTATCAAGGGTTGTCGGCAGGAAGTAGACAGCAGTGGAGAGGGCGACGCGCTGACCAAGTCACTCCTGTTTTGGAGATTTGCGGCTGCCTTCCATCGGGTCTACCCCTTTCTCTTTCAAGAATCAGTCTGAGTCTCCTGTAAATCTTCTTTATTTTTTTTCCACTCGGGTTCTGTTCTTCTTTTTAGGTCAGGTCACCTTTCGTCTCAGTGGTGTACTGTGTGTTTGCCACCCACCCCATCCACCCACCCCCTTTCTGTGGATGACATGGTGGTGGTGGGGGGTGTTACCCTCTGCACACTTGTGTACATTATTTTACTAACAATATGTTCTCTCCTCAGCATCCATATGGCATCAGGACATATTTGCATATTAGTATTAACATGCAAATAGAGTAATAAAACCGTGGCACGCTTTGTGGAAAGTACAGCTGAGAGAAATATTTGATTTTGGTTTGAACTGTATTTGTCTTTCTTCTTTTTTTTCCCCCCTAATCGTATTCATCTTGAGCGTAGTGGAGTTCTGACAGAAGACAGTGAACTGCCAGTGGTTGAATCAAACATGGTGATATGAAAAAGTTGACCATGACAGTTGAAGTGTGACATCACGTATGTTACGAGGCGGGTGGGAGGAGCAGGGCAAGCTGCCCAACATCACTTCCTGTCACTGCAGTGCGTGAATTACATTATCTTATCGCCATAAACTTCTGTCACATAACTGCATATCGGGCCCCAACATGCCTAACCCCCCCCACACACACACACACACACACACACATGTAATGGAAGTTTTATTTAAATTGTGCATACCAAGTTTATAGTCATGTCGATTCTTGATGAGAAGAATGTTGAAAATAAAATATTGACTCAAACATCTGGTCAGAAAGGCATACGTCATATGGAAAATATAAATAAATGATGTCCTGGATGTGAATTATATCATCAGGATATTGATATTAACCATTTCTCACTTAAAAAGAAGAGGACATGATGGTAAGGATATTTTTTTTAAGTGGATTTTTAAAATCCGTCTAGACAAATTTCATGATAAGAGAGCTAACTGTTTTTTGTTTTTGTTTTTTTAATGTGCCCCTCACCGGTCAACTGTGAGATGTTGACATTGAAATTAAGACTCTCATGGTGGTTTATGCAGCTGAGTGTTGCTGACCTGGTTGAAGTATGTGAATGTTTTCATCCTGTCACGTTAAAGCCTTTTTTTATTTCTATTCTGCACTGTTAATGAAATTATACTGATCTTTAAAATGATTTCAGCTGGTTAGAGAAGAGTACAAAAGTTAATTTTTCAATGTGATTGTCTCCTTAATTGTGACTAATTGGATTCTCATTTCCATTCCTGCGAGCAAGAGTGTCAAAAATGGAGATGTGTGCTTTCGTTCTGCGTAGAGGTGGCTTGTGTTGCATCAACAGCATTCTGTCTGTAGAAAACACTGCGGCATATTCAAGATTCACCTTCGGTTTGGCTAATATTTCAGCTGCTTGTTTTCCATACTCTGAAAAGCAGATGTTCTGTTTCTAAATGTGAACACACACACACACACACACATAAACATATATACACAATGTATAATGCTCTGGTGTAAGACTTAACATGTTTACTTAGCTAAAAAACAAAAAGAAAAAAATTACTGTTGCACCCATGATGTTCTGTCACTTGAGTTGGTCCCATGCTCTTTTCTTTTTCCTCACGCATGGCCTTTGGCTTCATATCACTATTCTTGTGCCTTGTTTAACTACTGTAAATGGTGAATGTTGTAAAGATGGGGCTGAAAAAAGAAAACTTAATCTTACTGACATATATTTAAAGGTATTAGTTGAAAAAAAAATATTAAAGATTATAATGTTGAATAGGCTGCAGAGCTTTTCTAGTGCTGAACACCTATGTTTGGTAATGCCAGGGCAGCTTTGTGGTATATTGTATCTATAATTATGGACATTTTGGATGTTTTCTGTACAGTAGGATTTGCAAATGTATATGCAGCCTTTTGGAAATAAATGTACAGTTGAAAAGCGCTCATTGTCTCGTACCTTATGTAAATGATGAATCCACAGTTTGCCCATGGATCAGATTAAATATGCATATGATCCTTGTGGGAAAAATGGGTCATTTCAGCTGCAAAAGAATTAAAATTTAGATAGCATGAGACCTGCAGACACGGCTGAAGACAATATAATAATACAACAAATATGTGATGCAACCCAAAAAAATGTCAGAGTTGTCAGAGAAAGTAATAAAAACAAAGATGCAACATCTTAACAGATATTCAGAGTCGCTACGTGTCTCAAGCTGTTACCAATAGGATACAGCAGCTATACAAGAGCTCTGAAAATGTGCACTGTCCTCTGTAGTTCAATGAGGATTAGTAATTTGATTCTCTATCTGGCCAGCCGTACCATGTACTTTATGCACTCGTGGCACTATAAGGCGCTTAAACTGACTTCATAGTATTAACTTGCGCTATTATCCTTTTTTTTTTACTAGTAGCAATAGCTGCTCATTGGTTCCCTGTGAAGATCATCATTGAAGTCAATTAGTGGTAAATATCAGCACGCCAGCACTATGGGTCTTGTATTCATTCGCCAATGTCACCCCACTAAGGCAGGGTATTTGAGGCACTGAGTCCTGGCCTGCCAAAATAAAAGGAAAGTAAGTCTAATAGTCAAAACAAGGCAACTTACAACAGAGCCTGTATAAAATGTAAGTGGTGAAAATTGAGAGCAGGCTGAACTATATCACAGGTGTTGGTGAATCTGCAGAAATGTCTACAGCATGATGTCTTCGGATGTTTCCTGCTTGTTCCATCCTGACAAAAGCAGCCTGAGAAATACCAGTGGACATTAACACTCTACACACAATAATTGTCAGTGTGCTCTTGGGCAAGGCACTCAAACACAGTGATTTGGAACTTGGCATGTCTTACTCCACTCTGGGGCTTTTCCTCAGAGCTATTGCTGTAAATGAGAATGATTAAAAAGGGTTCAGATAAACTGCAGTAAGAATGAATATATTTTAGAGACTAATATGAAGAAAAGGGTATGGAGTAAATTGCATTGTGGTAATTATATTCAAGGTCTCTTGTGTGAATCACAATGGTGATTTGTGGATGGCAAATTTGGGCCACAACAGCAGGCAGAGAAGTTTGCAGCTCTGACAGATTTACTCAAAATATATGCTGAAATTTGATCAAATTCAAACTTTTCTCTCTATCTTTGTAATTTTTAAAAAAAATCAAATAAAGCCCAAGCCCACAAACAACAAATGCACAACTACACACAATTTTTTTCCACCTATCAATAAAACTGATTGTGACCTCAATGCAAAGGATGTACACAAATGTTGTCAGTATTCCTTATCTAGAAATAAGTGGCTTAAAGAGTCTCGCCTCCTCCCTTGAGTCTGCATCCTTATCATAAAAAAACACAAGTTGCAAAAGCATAACCCACATACGGTAAACATTGTTGAAATTCATGTGACGGTTTCACTGAATCAAATATCTACTTAAAGAAAGAAAAAATGGCACAAATATAGTTGTAATGTTTAAAAATTTAAAATCCAATGAATTATGGTGATGCTACACCATAGTAGATATACGCTGTACCTACTTGTGCATGCCCAAGTATCATCTCTTATTTGCCAATGCACATATTTCTTCGCCGAGTCAGCCAGAAACTGAACTTAGGCATTCAACATGCAACATGCAACAAAAAGGGCTACATGTTCAGAAAGTTTACTTAACATAAGATTGCTTAACCTAAGATTTTCCATCAGAGATGAGCGATACCTTCAGTATGCTACATTCTGTATGTTAGTTGGCATCCCAAACAGCAGACAGTGTTTACAGGTTGCCTTTGTTAAACAGCGTTTCACCAGCTGTTCTCCAGTCACCCATTATTAGTCAATAATTCATAATGAAGCTTACAGTTAAATGTTTGCTATCAATAATCACATGTCATGTTTCTTCAGATATTCGGTTAAACCCACTCCTTCCTGTTTGACAGGATATCTCTGTCTTGCAGACAGTTGGTCCATAGATAATGTTAAACTGGCAAATACAAAAGGGAAACGTGGACGACGAGTGAGTTTGTGTCACTTCTGATAGGGAGCCTAACGCTACAGTTAGATTTTCACTATGAGGCCTCACGTGGCCCAAAGTGTTCATAACTGATCCTCTGTTTACCCTTTGACAGCATGAAGATGCTGTTATTTTTCTAGCTGATGTTGTTTACGCCTCAGACGTGAGGTTGTTTCTCCAAGTCATATTCACAAGGAAAGCAGGAGAGACGCTGATGAATCCTCTTGTGACTACAGGAGAACCACATAAGAGTGAAGTGTCTGGGAAAACAAAATACACAGAATAAAGCAAAAAGATGTCATTCGTCTCACAAAGCATGTTTGAAAATAACCTGCGTTGGTTAAGACATTGCAAAATAATTAAAAATAATAAAATTTTGCTTCCTGATCCAGATGTTGAACTCTTTATGCTTGGTTATCCTGGTTATCCTCATCTGATAACACAGCCAAAATTAAACAACCTGGTCAGGGACTCAAATTTGTCAAAAGCTAAAGCAGAACTACTTGGTTCAAGATTGCAAGGATGGGGTTTGCTGTCACCAGGTAGAAAAATATCTATCTTTCGCAACCATCAAGAACATTTGACAAACTTCTTTACGCAGGTTGACAACCTCTGTTTCTGCACTGACAGATTGTTCATGGCTTTCGGTTGTGTGCATGGCCCACTACAATGGTGTATTTTTATAGATTTGTCAAAGTTGAGCCTGAAAGCTGTCCTGTTACACAATGGCAATGTTCACCCTTCAGTACCCATTGTCTATGCAGTACACATGAAAGAAACCTATAAAAACATGAAACTGCTGTTGAAACACATACAATACAACAATTACGACTGGAACATCTGTGGGATCTAAAAGTATTGGCACTGCTACTAGGAATGCAGCTCGGATATACAAAGTACTGTCGTTTCCTTTGTGAAGGGACAGCTGTGCTAAAGAGTCACATTACGTTAAAAAGAACTGGCCGCTCCGTAAGCATTTCGTTCCAGGGCCGAAAAGTGTGGCGCATAAACTACTTGTCAATCCGACAAAGATATTTCTGCCTCCTCTTCATATAAAAACCGGATTGATGAAAAATTGTGTGAAAGCAATGAACAAAGGAGGTGATGGATTTCACTATTTGAAACAGATGTTTCCAAGAATAACTAATGCCAAGATTAAGGAAGGCATTTTTGTTGGTCCACGAGTCAGACAGGTCATCAATGACAGGGAGTTCGAAGATCTGCTAGAGGGGCCAGAGAAAATAGCATGGAAGGCATTTAAGGATGTTGGTGAGAGCACCAAACTACACTGAGCTGCTTGACAACATGCTTAAAGCATACAAAACCATGACGTGCAACACGTCGTTGAAAATTAATTTTCTGCATTCACACTTGGACTTCTTCCCTGCTGATCTTGGTGCAGTTAGTGACGAACATGGTGAAAGGTTTCACCAGGACATTGCGACCATGGAAAAGAGGTATTAGGGCAACTGGAATCCATCAATGCTGGCCAACTATTGTTGAACACTGACACGAGAGGCACCAGATGCTGAGTACAAACGAAAATCAGCTGCTAAACATTTTAAGCTCAGTTGAACTAACACAGTGTGTCAGTATCATTATGTGATTAAACGTTAAATTCAACATAAGTTATTCTAATATTTCTCCAAATTCCTACATGATCCAACAAATCTTAAATTATTTTTGTGTTCGGCTTGACATTGTCTATCATAATCTATTTTCTTTTTGTCCAGTGTAATAAAAGAGGTACAAAGGTATAAACGGGGGGGGGGTAATTTGACAGAAATGGAGTTACATAAGTAATGAGTAGTAGGTTAGATGTCAGACAGACAGACAATGATGAAATGATTGACAGGGGGAAAAGACTAAGTTTATGTACTTGTTGAAACAATGTCTTTGGGGCGGTGTGCTGATTTAACACAGGCTGCCAGTCAAGGCAGCAGAAGAGGAGGAGGAGGCATGTTTGAGTTAGAGGAGGTTGGAGACGAGGCGTGTTTACCGCTGGATGTGGTTGTGAGGGTTGATGGGAGTGTGTTGGATGGCTGGGTGGGAGAGGGCCGCCGCAGTCCATAGCTTCATGTCCATATATTTAAAGAAGGAGCTCGACAGCGTCGCTTTGTGAGGAATATCTGACCTGGCAGACGCTGCATATGTAACCTGCACGCTGAAGTGCGGTGGCGAAGTGGCCTACCCACTATCATTTAACGATTCAGTCCAATGAAAATCATGTATTTTCAAAACTCTTCGTGATTTTTAGCAGCAGGTTTGTTAATGTAAAGTTGCCCATTACAACTGACGTTGTTGTGAAAATATGACAAAAGCCCCTTAAGAAAGTGTCCTTCTGGCTGTCAGCATAATTAAACCCATCATTTCACATTCTGATTTGATTTGACAGTCGATGAATTTCAGCATCAGTCTGTCAGTTGGTGTGTTTTGGAATAGTTGCCTAGCAACATCTTGCAAATTAGCAGGCTAGCTATCAACAAAATCCCAATCCCAATGTCCCCCCTGGGGCCTGAACACTCACATATGTCATCCGGTAAATATTAGGCTGTTAGAGGCTGCAAGGGCTCGAAATGGTATAAATGAATGAATGAATGATGATTTATTTAAGTAGGATATAACATACAGATAAGCCATTTCCAATAATCTGAAGTGACCAACAAATCCACACCATTAAATTCAGCAAACAAATCTCCATATACCTCAGATTATTTTTTACATGTTCGAAAAGGAATAGGAGGAAGTATACACTTATTTTTTCCTACCCCTTCTCAACTACTCTTAAATTAATCCAGCTACTATACATTACTACTACACATTTCAAACTCAATTCCCACTGTACTCTACTACTACTACTTTTGACAAATCCCGTTAGGGGTCGCCACAGCGGATCATCCGTTTCCATTTCTTCCTGTCTTCTGCGTCTTCCTTTGTCACACCAGCCACCTGCATGTCTTCCCTCACCACATCCATAAACCTCCTCTTTGGCCTTCCTCTTCTCCTCTTCCCTGGCAGCTCCATATTCAGCATCCTTCTCCCAATATACCCAGCATCTCTCCTCCACACATGTCCAAGCCATCTCAATCTTGCCTCTCTTGCTTTGTCTCCAAACTGTCCAACCTGAGCGGTCCCTCTAATATAATCGTTTCTAATCCTATCCTTCTTCGTTACTCCCAGTGAAAATCTTAGCATCTTCAACTCTGCCACCTCCAGCTCCGCCTCCTGTCTTTTCATTAGTGCCACTGTCTCCACACCATATAATATAGCTGGTCTCACAACCATCTTGTAAAACTTCCCTTAACTCTTGCTGGTACCCTTCTGTCGCAATTCACTCCTGACACTCTTCTCCACCCACTCCACCCTGCCTGCACTCTCTTCTTCACCTCTCTTCTGCACTCCCTGTTACTTTGGACAGTTGACCCCAAGTATTTAAACATATGCCTTTGTCACCTCTACTCCTTGCATCCTCACCATTCCACTGTCATCCCTCTCATTCACACATATGTATTCCATCTTGCTCCTACTGACTTTCATTCCTTTTCTCTCCAGTACATACCGCAACCTCTCCAGGTTCTCCTCAACCTGCACCATACTCCCGCAACAGATCACAATGTCATCCGCAAACATCATAGTCCACGGAGACTCCTGCCTGATCTTGTCCGTCAACCTGTCCATCACCATTGCAAACAAGAAAGGGCTCAGAGCCGATCCTGGATGTAACCCCACCTCCACCTTGAACGCATCTGTCATTCCAACCACACACATCACCAATGTCACACTTCCCTCATATATATCCTGCACTGCTCCTACATACTTATCTGCAACTCCCAACTTCCTCATACATTACCACATCTCCCCGAGAGGGGAGATGTGGTAATATGAGCATGTTGTCATATGCTTTCTCTAAATCCACAAAGACACAGTGTAACTCCTTCTGGCCTTCTCTATACTTCTCGACCAACATTCTCAAAGCAAACATTGCATCTGTTGTGCTCTTTCGTGGCATGAAACCATACTGCAGCTCACTTAATTGTCACCTCTCCTCTTAACCTAGCTTCTATTACTCTTTCCCATATCTTCGTGCTGTGGCTGATCAACTTTACCTCTGCAGTTGCTGCAGTTCTGCACATCGCCCTTATTCTTGAAAATCAGTACCAGTATGCTTCTTCTCCACTCCTCAGGCATCCTCTCACTTTCCAAGATTGCGTTAAACGTAAAAACTCCACTGCCATCTCAGCTAAACATCTCCATGCCTCCACAGGTATGTCATCTGGACCAACTGCCTTTCCACTCTTCATCCTCTTCATAGCTGACCTGACTTCGTCCTTGCTAATCCACCACACTTCCTGATTCACTGTCCCCACATCATCCAACCTTCTCTCTCTCTCTCATTTTCTTTATTCATCAGCCCCTCAAAGTACTCCTTCCACCTTCTCAACACACTCTCCTCACTTGTCAGCACATTTCCACCTCTACCCTTGATCACCCTTACCTGCTGCACATCCTTCCCAGCTCAGTCCATCTGTCTAGCCAATTGGTACAAGTCCTTTTCTCCTTCCTTAGTGTCTAACCTCTCATACAACTCACCATACGCCTTTTCCTTTGCCACCTCTCTCTTAGCTTTACGCTGCATCTCCTTGTACTCCTGTCTACTTTCTTCATCTCTCTGACTATCCCACTTCTTTGCCAACCTCTTCCTCTGTATACTTTGCTGTACTTCCTCATTCCACCACCAAGTTTCCTTGTGTTCTTTCCTCTGTCCTGATGACACACCAAGTACCTTCCTAGCTGTCTCCCTCACTATTTCTGCAGTGCTTGCCCAGCCATCTGGCAACTCTTTGCCTGTTTTAACTCCTCCCTGAACTCAACACAACAGTCTTCCTTCTTTGACTTCCACCATTTGATCCTTGGCTCTGTCTTCATTCTCTTCCTCTTCTTGGTCTCCATAGTCATCCTACAGACCACCATCCGATGCTGTCTAACTACATTCGCCCATCACCACCTTGCAGTCTGCAATCCCTTTCAGATCGCGCCGTTTATATAAGATATCGTCAACTTGTCTGCAATTTGATCCACTCTTGTACGTCACCCTGGGTTCCTCCCTCTTCTTGAAATATTATTATTCACCACAGCCATTTCCATTCTTTTTGCAAAATCCACTACCATCTGTCCTTCCACATTTCTCTTTTTGACACCATACTTACCCATCACCTCCTCATCCCCTCTGTTCCCTTCACCAACATGCCCATTGAAGTCTACTCCAATCACCTCTCCCCCCCCCCCTTGGGTACACTCTCCACCACTTCATCCAACTCACTCCAGAATTCTTCTTTCTCTTCCACCTCACACCCAACTTGCAGGGCATATGCGCTGATAACATTCTTCAATACACCTTCAATTTCCAGCTTCATATTTATCACTCTGTCTGACACCCTCTTCACCTCCAGCACACTCTTGACATACTCTTCCTTCAGAATTACCCCTACCTCCTTTCTCCTCCCATTCACACCATGGTAGAAGAGTTTGAACCCACCTGCGATGCTCCTGGCTTTATTCCCCTTCCACCTGGTCTCTTGTACACACAGTATATCTACCTTTCTTCGTTTCATCATATCAGCCAGCTCTCTCTCTTTACCAGTCACAGTGCCAACATTCAAAGTTCCAACTCTCACCTCCACACTCCTACCCCTTCTTCTCTCCTGCTGCATCTGGACATGCCTTCCCCCTCTCATTCTCCTTCGCCCAACAGTAGCATAGTTTCCATCAGCACCCTGCTGGCCAACAGTACCGGTGGCAGTCGTTGGTAACCCGGGCCTCGACCGATCTGGTATGGAAATCTGCTTTATGATCCACATATTTGACTTGGGCAGTAGGCAGGGAGACACCCTGTACAGGCCGCCAGGCCATCACAGTGCCCCCCCACATACACACACACACACCTAGAGACAATTTAGTATGGCCGATACACCTGACCTACATGTCTTTTGACTGTGGGAGGAAACCAAAGCACCCGGAGGAAACACATCCAGACACGGGGAGAAGATGCAAACTCCACACAGAGGATGACCTGGGATGACTCGTCTGGGATCCACCACATCTGGGACGCGAACTCGGGTCGTACCCTTTAGTCAACTGGTTAGTGCAGTCGCCCATGGTGTGGGTGACCCAGGTTCACATCCCAGCTGCGGCGGTTCCCGGTTGACCCCTGAATTTGCTACATTGTTGTCACAAGTGGGATGGTGAGACTGTGAGGCCATCGGAAGCATGTGTGCACAGATGCGGGAGGGAGCTGGTATGCTGAAGCATGGGGACGTGCTTCCTGAAGGAGAGGGTAGTGTAACGACCATTAATCAGTAGACTCGCTAGCTGGTTGGCTAACGGGTCGGACCCTTTAGTTGACCTGTTAGCGCAGTTACCCATGGTGCGGGCGACCTGGGTTCGCATCCCGGCTGCGGCAGATTCCAGACTGCCCCCTGAATTTACTACATTGGTATCAGAAGTGGGATGGTGAGACTGTGAGGCCATCGGAAGCGCGTGCACCTAGAGGCGTGAGGTAGCTGCTATGCTGAAGCGCAGGGACGCGCTTAGTGTAACGGCCATGAATCAGTAGACTCGCTAGCCAGTTGGCTAATGGGTCGGACCCTTTAGTTGACTGGTTAGCACAGTCGCCTGTGGTTTTGGTGACCCAGGTTTGCATCCCGGCTGCCCCTTAAATTCGCTACACTTTGTAACAGTCAAAATTCGGAAATGTACCTTTAAAACATACTTGCCTAGTCTGTGAATGTTCTCATTCATCCAGGTCATGGTTATCCAAAGGAGTTGAATCAAGTGCAACTGGACTTCTGTGAAGACGTTTCGCCTCTCATCCAAGAGGCTTCCTCAGTTTGTGCCTTTCTGACTAGACCAAGCTAGTCTGACTGGCTGGTGATGAGACTCAGATATTTATTCTCTTGGAGTCGTTGTCAGAGCTATAGATCTCCATGGCTCTTTGTGTCCCGACGTTTACCAACGCCCATCGCTAACAGAGCCATAGATATGAGTGGCTCTTTTGTGTACCGATGTTTGGCCTCGCCCATCGTTATCGGAGCTATTGATATGCGTGGCTCTCCTGTGCTCCGATGTCCAGCTGCGGCCATCGCCATCGGAGCTATTGATTTGCATTTGTTTAG